>NC_088418.1:9986948-9995869 GCF_034236695.1 Oncorhynchus nerka
ATATTGTAGCCCTCTGGATCAGTAACTATGGTGGCCTGGTAGGGTCAGGTGCTTCTCAGACGTGGAGGTCAGGATCAGTAACTATGGTGGCCTGGTAGGGTCAGGTGCTTCTCGGACGTGGAGGTCAGGATCAGTAACTATGGTGGCCTGGTAGGGTCAGGTGCTTCTCGGACTTGGAGGTCAGGATCAGTAACTATGGTGGCCTGGCAGGATCAGGTGCTTCTCGGACGTGGAGGTCAGGATCAGTAACTATGGTGGCCTGGCAGGGTCAGGTGCTTCTCGGACGTGGAGCTCATCAGGTCTGATTCTGTCAGTTCCAAACAGATCATTAACATCCCCTTGAACTTTGCAGACATATTATTCTGTGTGAAGCTGCAACAGTGTCAATGTCACCACATTGTATCAGGACTATGTGGATCTTCCCTAGACTTCCTCAACCTTATCAAGAACAAAGGGACCATTGAAACGGGATACATCCCTAGACCTATAAACATCACTTTTCTCTTTCTCTGACCAGGAACAGTACTCCATAGAAACATGACCTCTCTCTCTCTCTGACCAGAAACTGTGTTCCATACCTAGTCCTATAAACATGATCTCTCTCTCTCTCTCTGACCAGAAACTGTGTTCCATACCTAGTCCTATAAACATGATCTCTCTCTCTCTCTCTGACCAGAAACTGTGTTCCATACCTAGTCCTATAAACATGATCTCTCTCTCTCTCTGACCAGAAACTGTGTTCCATACCTAGTCCAATAAACATGATCTCTCTCTCTCTGACCAGAAACTGTGTTCCATACCTAGTCCAATAAACATGATCTCTCTCTCTCTCTGACCAGAAACTGTGTTCCATACCTAGTCCTATAAACATGATCTCTCTCTCTCTCTGACCAGAAACTGTGTTCCATACCTAGTCCAATAAACATGATCTCTCTCTCTCTGACCAGAAACTGTGTTCCATACCTAGTCCTATAAACATGATCTCTCTCTCTCTCTCTGACCAGAAACTGTGTTCCATACCTAGTCCTATAAACATGATCTCTCTCTCTCTCTGACCAGAAACTGTGTTCCATACCTAGTCCTATAAACATGATCTCTCTCTCTCTCTCTGACCAGAAACTGTGTTCCATACCTAGTCCTATAAACATGATCTCTCTCTCTCTGACCAGGAAACGACTGTCTACTACTGTATTTACGGCCCTAGATTTTGATCACAGGGAGAGCATCGTCTTTAAGAGGTTATCAAAAAATCTTTCTTGTCTGACATTACGTTATCGGATTGGCTGTTGCTTTGTTTTGGTAACTAATATATTATTATTATTATTATTATTATTAATATTGGATTATGCAGTTCAGTCAGTGTATTTGTGTGACCATCTGGGTTTCGAACCTGTGTCTCCGATACATCACACGTCTGTGTTATCCCGCTAAACTAAAGCCTTTGGCTCAGGGATCTAAAACAAGTCTTCAAGTCTCAGGCGTTTGTCAATACCAGTAAGACAGTGTGCAGTAATCTGTCCGACAGCGAAGTGTATTTACACCACCCACCATCCACAGACCCCTTTTCATAGTATGTTGATTAACTGTGGGTTTTTAATGCACTGCTCTCAGTACAACATGACCATGCTAGCTTATTGATGTAACCTCTTCACACTTTTATGGAGTGTAAAAATGAATGAGCTGTAAGGCGTGTGTGTGAGCGTGTGTGTGTGTGTGTGAGCATGTGTGTGTGTGTGTGAGCACGTGTGTGTGTGTGTGTGTGTGTGTGTGTGTGTGCATGTGTGTGAGCGTGTGTGTGTGTGTGTGAGCATGTGTGTGTGTGAGCATGTGTGTGTGTGTGTGTGTGTGTGTGTGTGTGTGTGTGTGTGTGTGTGTGAGCATGTGTGTGTGTGTGTGTGTGTGTGTGTGTGTGTGTGTGTGTGTGTGTGTGTGTGTGTGTGTGAGCATGTGTGTGTGTGTGTGTGTGCGTGTGTGTGTGTGTGTGTGAGTGTGTGTGTGTGTGAGTGTGTGTGTGTGTGTGTGTGTGTGTGTGTGTGTGTGTGTGTGAGCATGTGTGTGTGTGTGTGAGCACGTGTGTGTGTGTGTGTGTGTGTGTGTGTGTGTGTGTGTGTGTGTGTGTGCATGTGTGTGAGCGTGTGTGTGTGTGTGTGTGAGCATGTGTGTGTGTGTGAGCATGTGTGTGTGTGTGTGTGTGTGTGTGTGTGTGTGTGTGTGTGTGTGTGTGTGTGTGTGTGTGTGTGTGTGTGTGTGTGCATGTGTGTGTGTGTGTGTGCGTGTGTGTGTGTGAGTGTGTGTGTGTGTGAGTGTGTGTGTGAGCGTGTTTGCAGAAGGAAAAGTATATTTCTATATTAACATTACACTTGTTAATCCATGACCTGTTGTGGATCAGGAGGAACGGATGTCAGAAAGGTTGACGTTCAATGAGGACAGCACCCATTTCCACATTCATGACTGTCAAAGTGAGGAGGCAAGTGCAGAATCCTTCATTCTTGCATTTCAACCTCCGGTTTGCGCCGGCGGTTTGAACACTGTGCTTGACGATGCCTGCCAAAACGGTATAAAAAGGCATATGATCAAATACATAAAACACCAGACAAAAGGGATCAAATTCTGAACTAGACAGAATTCAAAACATCACAATGGTGTTTAGAAGCATTAGAGAGAGGAAACGACACCAAAAGAGAAGGGATCTAATTCTGCACTAAACACAACTCAAAACACCATAATCGTTTTTTCAACCTTTTTTGTTAGCGCTCCAAGTCTCTGGCAAAGTGTTGCGCAACACTTGATTAAGTTGTGTTACGTCATATACTGTGTCATGTTTCAGAACAGGATGATGTGTTTTAATACTCCAGCAAAGGGAAGGTTTTGTCTCCTTGAAGTTGGTGGCAGCTCAGTTACCACTAGTTTGGGTGTCACAAAGCACCACGAAGAAATGTACTGCTTGAGGACTTACAGAAATAAAATCATAAAAACGTAACGTCCTTGCAATTACAATAATTGCTACCACAATTAAACTATGTCTTAAAGGCAAAAACCAACTAAGTTGAAAACATTATGTGTTATCTGTAGAAAACAATATATAATGCAGGAGATGTTTTTGGTACTTGTATGAATTAAACAGTAGTTCACCTTGTGTATTCCCATCCTTTAACCACAACTCACTACATTACTGAATTCAGTTCCATTCACAGGCTGTGCATCTCAGAGCCCTCTATTTAAAACTACTTTTAAATTAAGGTTATGGTGCGTCTCATCATGAAGAAAAAGTAAAGTAGGCCCATTTCACTTCCTTGTTGTGGACCAATCAACAGGAGTCAAAACCCAATCTGACCTAATCAGTCGGTGGAAAAGCTTTTGAAACGGAGTGGCGAGGTACTATCTGAACTTGTCCATTAGGTATACAGGGTTAAGTTGAGGTTAGGGAATGGAAAGTCCTGTATTCATGGTAAGATAGTGATGACCTTTTCCCTAGCTCCGTATTTTCTCCCTCCCTCCCTCCCCCTCTCTCTCTCTCTCTCTCTCTCTCTCTCTCTTTCCTCCCCTCCCTCCCCTCTCTCTCCCCCCTCCCTCTGAGTGTGTGAGAAACTGTCTGTGTACCTGGCAGCTATTCAAGCTCGATGAATTACACACTAAACTGCACTATTCAACCCACTCTCTTTTTTCCTCTCTCTCTTTCTCTTCTTTCTCTCCATCCCAAGTGTGAGGGTTATTTGGTCCATCGTGCAGAGGTGCTTATACAAGGCCATGGCCTCTCACTATGGCAGCAAGCAGGCACTGTAACAGGCTACATTAATGACTACATGGAGCCTCATATCCACTCTCTCCCACAAAACAGAACACATTAGCATTCTGTTCTAACATTAGTATTCTATCTGAACGGGAACATTTGTTCATGGGCTTCTAGAATTTAAGGGCTGTATAATAGATTAGGTATAAGAGTTTGACCAGAACAATGGAAATGCCATGGAAACCCCATGATATATAGAACCTTTTTGAATGGTTCTTTATAGAACCTTAGGAAAGGGTTCTTTATAGCAGCATACAGGTTCCATTTAGGACCTTATAAGCATGGTACTTTATAGAACCTTCAAAAAAGGGTTCTACAGCATAAAGCACCAAATAGGGTTCCGCTATGGTTACAAGCTACAGAACCCTTATCTGGTACTATTTTGGACAATTATTTTTAGTGTGTACCAATCAACTGCATTACAATTTTAAAAGACTTCAACTAGCACCACTGATTTCGAGTTAACATGGCGTTCCTTCACAATGTACTGTACTGTAGGGCAGCCAGGCAGAAAGTAATGTGAACACATGCAGTACAATAGCCTGACCCATATTGTTGAATAGCAATGGCATGTTGTTGTTTTGGGTTGATTACCTAACTGAAGGGAATTAGAGTGTCAATAGAGGACCGTACTCTAGTAGAGGATTGGTCAGACAGACCCGTCAGTCTTAATACACTGACCAGTGTGTTATTGTCTGTCCTGACTCCTGGTTTTAGCTCACTGACCAGTGTGTTATTGTCTGCGGCCCTGTCCTGGTTTTAGCTCACTGACCAGTGTGTTATTGTCTGTGTCTCTGTCCTGGTTTTAGCTCACTGACCAGTGTGTTATTGTCTGCGGCCCTGTCCTGGTTTTAGCTCACTGACCAGTGTGTTATTGTCTGCGGCCCTGTCCTGGTTTTAGCTCACTGACCAGTGTGTTATTGTCTGCGTCCCTGTCCTGGTTTTAGCTCACTGACCAGTGTGTTATTGTATGCGGCCCTGTCCTGGTTTTAGCTCACTGACCAGTGTGTTATTGTCTGCGGCCCTGTCCTGGTTTTAGCTCACTGACCAGTGTGTTATTGTCTGCGGCCCTGTCCTGGTTTTAGCTCACTGACCAGTGTGTTATTGTCTGCGGCCCTGTCCTGGTTTTAGCTCACTGACCAGTGTGTTATTGTCTGTGTCTCTGTCCTGGTTTTAGCTCACTGACCAGTGTGTTATTGTCTGCGTCCCTGTCCTGGTTTTAGCTCACTGACCAGTGTGTTATTGTCTGTGTCTCTGTCCTGGTTTTAGCTCACTGACCAGTGTGTTATTGTCTGTGTCTCTGTCCTGGTTTTAGCTCACTGACCAGTGTGTTATTGTCTGTGTCTCTGTCCTGGTTTTAGCTCACTGACCAGGTCGTGTTATTGTCTGCGGCCCTGTCCTGGTTTTAGCTCACTGACCAGGTCGTGTTATTGTCTGCGGCCCTGTCCTGGTTTTAGCTCACTGACCAGTGTGCTATTGTCTGCGGCCCTGTCCTGGTTTTAGCTCACTGACCAGTGTGCTATTGTCTGCGTCCCTGTCCTGGTTTTAGCTCACTGACCAGTGTGTTATTGTCTGCGTCCCTGTCCTGGTTTTAGCTCACTGACCAGTGTGTTATTGTCTGTGTCTCTGTCCTGGTTTTAGCTCACTGACCAGTGTGTTATTGTCTGCGTCCCTGTCCTGGTTTTAGCTCACTGACCAGTGTGTTATTGTCTGTGTCCCTGTCCTGGTTTTAGCTCACTGACCAGTGTGTTATTGTCTGTGTCTCTGTCCTGGTTTTAGCTCACTGACCAGTGTGTTATTGTCTGCGTCCCTGTCCTGGTTTTAGCTCACTGACCAGTGTGTTATTGTCTGCGTCCCTGTCCTGGTTTTAGCTCACTGACCAGTGTGTTATTGTATGCGGCCCTGTCCTGGTTTTAGCTCACTGACCAGTGTGTTATTGTCTGTGTCTCTGTCCTGGTTTTAGCTCACTGACCAGTGTGCTATTGTCTGCGTCCCTGTCCTGGTTTTAGCTCACTGACCAGTGTGTTATTGTATGCGTCCCTGTCCTGGTTTTAGCTCACTGACCAGTGTGTTATTGTCTGTGTCTCTGTCCTGGTTTTAGCTCACTGACCAGTGTGTTATTGTCTGTGTCTCTGTCCTGGTTTTAGCTCACTGACCAGTGTGCTATTGTCTGCGTCCCTGTCCTGGTTTTAGCTCACTGACCAGTGTGTTATTGTCTGCGTCCCTGTCCTGGTTTTAGCTCACTGACCAGTGTGTTATTGTCTGTGTCTCTGTCCTGGTTTTAGCTCACTGACCAGTGTGTTATTGTCTGCGTCCCTGTCCTGGTTTTAGCTCACTGACCAGTGTGTTATTGTCTGTGTCTCTGTCCTGGTTTTAGCTCACTGACCAGTGTGTTATTGTCTGTGTCTCTGTCCTGGTTTTAGCTCACTGACCAGTGTGTTATTGTCTGCGTCCCTGTCCTGGTTTTAGCTCACTGACCAGTGTGTTATTGTCTGCGTCCCTGTCCTGGTTTTAGCTCACTGACCAGTGTGTTATTGTATGCGGCCCTGTCCTGGTTTTAGCTCACTGACCAGTGTGTTATTGTCTGTGTCTCTGTCCTGGTTTTAGCTCACTGACCAGTGTGTTATTGTCTGTGTCTCTGTCCTGGTTTTAGCTCACTGACCAGTGTGTTATTGTATGCGGCCCTGTCCTGGTTTTAGCTCACTGACCAGTGTGTTATTGTCTGTGTCTCTGTCCTGGTTTTAGCTCACTGACCAGTGTGTTATTGTCTGTGTCTCTGTCCTGGTTTTAGCTCACTGACCAGGTCGTGTTATTGTCTGCGGCCCTGTCCTGGTTTTAGCTCACTGACCAGGTCGTGTTATTGTCTGCGGCCCTGTCCTGGTTTTAGCTCACTGACCAGTGTGCTATTGTCTGCGGCCCTGTCCTGGTTTTAGCTCACTGACCAGTGTGCTATTGTCTGCGTCCCTGTCCTGGTTTTAGCTCACTGACCAGTGTGTTATTGTCTGCGTCCCTGTCCTGGTTTTAGCTCACTGACCAGTGTGTTATTGTCTGTGTCTCTGTCCTGGTTTTAGCTCACTGACCAGTGTGTTATTGTCTGCGTCCCTGTCCTGGTTTTAGCTCACTGACCAGTGTGTTATTGTCTGTGTCTCTGTCCTGGTTTTAGCTCACTGACCAGTGTGTTATTGTCTGTGTCTCTGTCCTGGTTTTAGCTCACTGACCAGTGTGTTATTGTCTGCGTCCCTGTCCTGGTTTTAGCTCACTGACCAGTGTGTTATTGTCTGCGTCCCTGTCCTGGTTTTAGCTCACTGACCAGTGTGTTATTGTATGCGGCCCTGTCCTGGTTTTAGCTCACTGACCAGTGTGTTATTGTCTGTGTCTCTGTCCTGGTTTTAGCTCACTGACCAGTGTGCTATTGTCTGCGTCCCTGTCCTGGTTTTAGCTCACTGACCAGTGTGTTATTGTATGCGGCCCTGTCCTGGTTTTAGCTCACTGACCAGTGTGTTATTGTCTGTGTCTCTGTCCTGGTTTTAGCTCACTGACCAGTGTGTTATTGTCTGTGTCTCTGTCCTGGTTTTAGCTCACTGACCAGTGTGCTATTGTCTGCGTCCCTGTCCTGGTTTTAGCTCACTGACCAGTGTGTTATTGTCTGCGTCCCTGTCCTGGTTTTAGCTCACTGACCAGTGTGTTATTGTCTGTGTCTCTGTCCTGGTTTTAGCTCACTGACCAGTGTGTTATTGTCTGCGTCCCTGTCCTGGTTTTAGCTCACTGACCAGTGTGTTATTGTCTGTGTCTCTGTCCTGGTTTTAGCTCACTGACCAGTGTGTTATTGTCTGTGTCTCTGTCCTGGTTTTAGCTCACTGACCAGTGTGTTATTGTCTGCGTCCCTGTCCTGGTTTTAGCTCACTGACCAGTGTGTTATTGTCTGCGTCCCTGTCCTGGTTTTAGCTCACTGACCAGTGTGTTATTGTATGCGGCCCTGTCCTGGTTTTAGCTCACTGACCAGTGTGTTATTGTCTGTGTCTCTGTCCTGGTTTTAGCTCACTGACCAGTGTGTTATTGTCTGTGTCTCTGTCCTGGTTTTAGCTCACTGACCAGTGTGTTATTGTATGCGGCCCTGTCCTGGTTTTAGCTCACTGACCAGTGTGTTATTGTCTGTGTCTCTGTCCTGGTTTTAGCTCACTGACCAGTGTGTTATTGTCTGCGGCCCTGTCCTGGTTTTAGCTCACTGACCAGTGTGTTATTGTCTGTCCTGGTTTTAGCTCCCCTGTCCTGGTTTTAGCTCACTGACCAGTGTGTTATTGTCTGTGTCTCTGTCCTGGTTTTAGCTCACTGACCAGTGTGTTAGTTGTATGCGGCCCTGTCCTGGTTTTAGCTCACTGACCAGTGTGGTATTGTCTGTGTCAGGTCTGACCTGGTTTTAGCTCACTGACCAGTGTGTTATTGTCTGGTGATGGCCCTGTCCTGGTTTTAGCTCACTGAGGACCAGTGTGTTGGCAGGTGTCTGTGGTCTCTGATCCTGGTTTTAGCTCACTGACCAGTGTGAGGATGGTAGGTGTGTGAGGATGGCGGCCCTGGTCCAGGTGAGAATGGTAGGTGTTTTAGCAAGTGAGGATGGTGAGGTGTCAGGTGAGTGTTATTGTCAGGTGTGTCTCTGTCCTGGTAGGTTTAGCTCACAGGTGACCAGTGTGTTGAGGATGGTGTCTGATGGCCCTGTCCTGGTTTTAGCTCACTGACCAGGTCGTGTTATTGTCTGCGGCCCTGTCCTGGTTTTAGCTCACTGACCAGTGTGTTATTAGGTGAGGATGGTCAGTGTCAGGTGAGGATGGTAAGTGTCATGTGAGGATGGTAGGTGTCAGGTGAGAATGGTAGGTGTCAGATGAGGATGGTAGGTGTCAGGTGAGGATGGTAGGTGTCAGGTGAGGATGGTAGGTGTAAGGTGAGAATGGTCAGTGTCAGGTGAGTATGGTAGGTGTCAGGTGAGTATGGTAGGTGTCAGGTGAGGATGGTCAGTGTCAGGTGAGGATGGTAAGTGTCATGTGATGATGGTAGGATGGTGTCAGGGTGAGGATGGTAGGTGTCAGGTGAGGATGGTAGGTGAGGTGAGGATGGTAGGTGTCAGGTGAGGATGGTA
>NC_088418.1:9996369-10008869 GCF_034236695.1 Oncorhynchus nerka
GGTCAGTGTCAGGTGAGGATGGTAGGTGTCAGGTGAGAATGTAGGTGTCAGGTGAGGATGGTAGGTGTCAGGTGAGGATGGTAGGTGTCAGGTGAGAATGGTCAGGTGTCAGGTGAGGATGGTAGGTGTCAGGTGAGGATGGTAGGAGGATGGTAGGTGTCAGGTGAGGATGGTAGGTGTCAGAGGATGGTCAGGGTCATGAGGATGGTAGGTGTCAGTGAGGATGGTACTGGGTGAGGTGTCAGGTGAGGATGGTCAGTGTCAAGAATGGTGAGGGATGGTAGGTGTCAGGTGAGGGATGGTATGGTGTCAGGTGAGGATGGTAGTGTCAGGTGAGGATGGTCAGTGTCAGGTGAGGATGGTAGGTGTCAGGTGAGGATGGTAGGTGTCAGGTGAGGATGGTATGTGTCAGGTGAGGATGGTAGGAGGATGTCAGGTGAGGGATGGTCAGGTGTCAGGTGAGGATGGTAGGTGTCATGTGAGGATGGTAGGTGTCAGGTGAGAATGGTCAGTGTCAGGTGAGGATGGTAAGTGTCAGGTGAGGATGGTAGGTGTCAGGTGAGGATGGTGTCAGGTGTGATGGTGGTGTCAGGAGGATGGTAGGTGTCAGGTGAGGATGGTAGGTGTCAGGTGAGGATGGTCAGTGTCAGGTGAGGATGGTAGGTGTCAGGTGAGGATGGTAGGTGTCAGGTGAGGTTGGTAGGTGTCAGGGGTGAGGATGGTAGGTGTCAGGTGAGGATGGTAGGTGTCAGGTGAGGATGGTCAGTGTCAGGTGAGAATGGTAGGTGTCAGGTGAGGATGGTAGGTGTCAGGTGAGGATGGTAGGTGTCAGGTGAGGATGGTAGGTGTCAGGTGAGGATGGTCAGTGTCAGGTGAGGATGGTAGGTGTCAGGTGAGGATGGTAGGTGTCAGGGTGAGAATGGTAGGTGTCAGGTGAGGATGGTAGGTGTCAGTGAGGATGGTTAGGTCATGGTGGGTGTCAGGTGATGGTAGGTGTCAGGTGAGGATGGTAGGTGTCAGGAGAATGGTAGGTGTCAGGTGAGGATGGTAGGTGTCAGGTGAGGATGGTAGGTGTCAGGTGAGGATGGTAGGTGTCAGGTGAGGATGGTAGGTGTCAGGTGAGGATGGTAGGTGTCAGGTGAGGGATGGTAGTGTCAGGTGAGGATGAGGATGAAACAGTAGGTGTCAGGGGAGGATGGTCAGTGTCAGGTGAGGATGGTAGGTGTCAGGTGAGGATGGTAGGTGTCAGGTGAGGATGGTAGGTGTCAGGTGAGGATGGTTAGTGTCAGGTGAGAATGGTAGGTGTCAGGTGAGGATGGTAGGTGTCAGGTGAGGATGGTATTTGTCAGGTGAGGATGGTAGGTGTCAGGTGAGGATGGTCAGTGTCAGGGGAGGATGGTAGGTGTCAGGTGAGGATTGTAGGTGTCAGGTGAGAATGGTAGGTGTCAGGTGAGTATGGTAGGTGTCAAGTGAGGATGGTAGGTGTCAGGTGAGGATGGTCAGTGTCAGGGGAGGATGGTCAGTGTCAGGTGAGAATGGTAGGTGTCAGGTGAGGATGGTAGGTGTCAAGTGAGGATGGTAGGTGTCAGGTGAGGATGGTCCGTGTCAGGTGAGGATGGTAGGTGTCAGGTGAGGATGGTAGGTGTCAGGTGAGGTTGGTAGGTGTCAGGTGATGATGGTAGATGTCAGGTGATGATGGGGTGAGGGGAGGATGGTAGGTGTCAGGTGAGGATTGTAGGTGTCAGGTGAGGATGGTAGGTGTCAGGTGAGGATTGTAGGTGTCAGATGAGGATTGTAGGTGTCAGATGAGGATGGTAGGTGTCAGGTGAGGATGGTAGGTGTCAGGTGAGGATGGTAGGTGTCAGGTGAGGATTGTAGGTGTCAGGTGAGGATGGTAGGTGTCAGGTGAGGATTGTAGGTGTCAGGAGGATTAGGTGTCAGGTGAGGTTGGTAGGTGAGGATGGTATTTGTCAGGTGAGGATGGTAGGTGTCAGGTGAGGATGGTCAGTGTCAGGGGAGGATGGTAGGTGTCAGGTGAGGATTGTAGGTGTCAGGTGAGAATGGTAGGTGTCAGGTGAGGATGGTAGGTGTCAAGTGAGGATGGTAGGTGTCAGGTGAGGATGGTCAGTGTCAGGGGAGGATGGTCAGTGTCAGGTGAGAATGGTAGGTGTCAGGTGAGGATGGTAGGTGTCAAGTGAGGATGGTAGGTGTCAGGTGAGGATGGTCCGTGTCAGGTGAGGATGGTAGGTGTCAGGTGAGGATGGTAGGTGTCAGGTGAGGTTGGTAGGTGTCAGGTGATGATGGTAGATGTCAGGTGATGATGGTAGGTGTCAGGGGAGGATGGTAGGTGTCAGGTGAGGATTGTAGGTGTCAGGTGAGGATGGTAGGTGTCAGGTGAGGATTGTAGGTGTCAGATGAGGATTGTAGGTGTCAGATGAGGATGGTAGGTGTCAGGTGAGGATGGTAGGTGTCAGGTGAGGATGGTAGGTGTCAGGTGAGGATGGTAGAGTCAGGTGAGGATGGTAGAGTCAGGTGAGGATTGTAGGTGTCAGGTTTCAGGTGAGGATGGTAGGTGTCAGGTGAGGATTGTAGGTGTCAGGTGAGGATTGTAGGTGTCAGGTGAGGATGGTAGGTGTCAGGTGAGGATTGTAGGTGTCAGATGAGGATGGTAGGTGTCAGGTGAGGATGGTAGGTGTCGGGTGAGGATTGTAGGTGTCAGATGAGGATGGTAGGTGTCAGGTGAGGATGGTAGGTGTCAGGTGAGGATGGTAGATGTCAGGTGATGATGGTAGGTGTCAGGGGAGGATGGTAGGTGTCAGGTGAGGATGGTAGGTGTCAGGTGATGATGGTCCGTGTCAGGTGAGGATGGTAGGTGTCAGGTGAGGATGGTAGGTGTCAGGTGAGGATGGTAGGTGTCAGGTGATGATGGTAGGTGTCAGGGGAGGATGGTAGGTGTCAGGTGAGGATGGTAGGTGTCAGGTGAGGATGGTAGAGTCAGGTGAGGATGGTAGAGTCAGGTGAGGATTGTAGGTGTCAGGTTTCAGGTGAGGATGGTAGGTGTCAGGTGAGGATTGTAGGTGTCAGGTGAGGATTGTAGGTGTCAGGTGAGGATGGTAGGTGTCAGGTGAGGATTGTAGGTGTCAGATGAGGATGGTAGGTGTCAGGTGAGGATGGTAGGTGTCAGGTGAGGATTGTAGGTGTCAGATGAGGATGGTAGGGGTCAGGTGAGGATGGTAGGTGTCAGGTGAGGATGGTCCGTGTCAGGTGAGGATGGTAGGTGTCAGGTGAGGATGGTAGGTGTCAGGTGATGATGGTAGGTGTCAGGTGATGATGGTAGGTGTCAGGTGATGATGGTAGGTGTCAGGGGAGGATGGTAGGTGTCAGGTGATGATGGTAGGTGTCAGGTGAGGATGGTAGGTGACAGGTGAGGATGGTAGGTGTAGGGAGGAGGGTTACTATATCTAGTAGTACTCTGTTCTTTAGGGAGGAGGGTCACTATATCTAGTAGTACTCTGTTCTGTAGGGAGGAGGGTTACTATATCTAGTAGTACTCTGTTCTGTAGGGAGGAGGGTCACTATATCTACTAGTACTCTGTTCTGTAGGGAGGAGGGTCACTATATCTAGTAGTACTCTGCGCTGTAGGGAGGAGGGTCACTATATCTAGTAATACTCTGCTCTGTAGGGAGGAGAGTCACTATATCTAGTGGTACTCTGGGCTGTAGGGAGGAGGGTCACTATATCTCGTAGTACTCTGTGCTGTAGGGAGGAGGGTCACTATATCTAGTAATACTCTGTTCTGTAGGGAGGAGAGTCACTATATCTAGTGGTACTCTGGGCTGTAGGGAGGAGGGTCACTATATCTCGTAGTACTCTGTTCTGTAGGGAGGAGGGTCACTATATCTAGTAGTACTCTGTTCTGTAGGGAGGAGGGTCACTATATCTAGTAGTACTCTGTTCTGTAGGGAGGAGGGTTACTATATCTAGTAGTACTCTGTTCTGTAGGGAGGAGGGTCACTATATCTAGTAGTACTCTGTTCTGTAGGGAGGAGGGTTACTATATCTAGTAGTACTCTGGGCTGTAGGGAGGAGGGTTACTATATCTAGTAGTACTCTGTTCTGTAGGAAGGAAGGAAACACCATCTGGCGGAAGACAGAGATGGCCGCCTCACTTTGTTTCTCAGGAAACTATGCAGTATTTTTATTTTTTTTATTACCCCAGGAAATCTTAGGTTTTATTACATACAGTCGGGAGGAACTACTGGATATAAGAGCAACGTCAACTTAACAACACTACGACCAGGAATACGACTTTCCCGAAGCGGATCCTCTGGTTGGTCCACCACCCAGGACAATGGATCAGATCCCAGCCGGCGACCCAAAACAACGGCGCCGCAGGAGGGGCAGAAGAAGCGGTCTTCTGGTCAGCCTCCGTAGACGGATACATCGCTTACCGCTCCCGAGTTCAGCCTCCGTAGACGGATACATCGCTCACCGCTCCCGAGTTCAGCCTCCGTAGACGGATACATCGCTCACCGCTCCCGAGTTCAGCCTCCGTAGACGGATACATCGCTCACCGCTCCCGAGTTCAGCCTCCGTAGACGGATACATCGCTCACCGCTCCCGAGTTCAGCCTCCGTAGACGGATACATCGCCACCGCTCCCGAGTTCAGCCTCCGTGAGACGGATACATCGCTCACCGCTCCCGAGTTCAGCCTCCGTAGACGGATACAGCTCACCGCTCCCGAGTTCAGCCTCCGTAGACGGATACATCGCTCACCGCTCCCGAGTTCAGCCTCCGTAGACGGATACATCGCTCACCGCTCCCGAGTTCAGCCTCCGTAGACGGATACATCGCTCACCGCTCCCGAGTTCAGCCTCCGTAGACGGATACATCGCTCACCGCTCCCGAGTTCAGCCTCCGTAGACGGATACATCGCTCACCGCTCCCGAGTTCACTACTCGCCAACGTCCAGTCTCTTGACAACAAGGTAGATGAAATCCGAGTAAGGGTTGCCTTCAGAGAGACATCAGAGATTGTAACGTTCTTTGTTTCAGGGAAACGTGGCTCACTAAGGATACGCTATCTGAGTCGGTACAGCCACCTGGTACAGTTGGTACAGCCACCTGGCTTCTTCACCCATCGCGCCGACAGAAACAAACATCTCTCTGGTAAGAAGAGGGACGGGGGCGTATGCCTCATGACTAACGAGACGTGGTGTGATCATAACAATATACAGGAAATCAAGTCCTTTTGCTCACCTAACATAGAATTCCTTACAATCAAATGCCGACCGCATTATCTACCAAGAGAATTCTCTTCGATTATAATCATAGCCGTATACACCCCCCCCCCCCCCCCAAGCAGACTCATCGATGGCCCTGATTGAACTTCATTGGACTCTATGTAAACTGGAAACCACATATCCTGAGGCTGCATTCATTGTAGCTGGGGATTTTAACAAGGATAATCTGAAAACAAGACTCCCTCAACTTTATCAGCATATGGAATGCGCTACCCAGGCAGAAAAAAATCTTGGACCATTGTTACTCTAACTTCCTCGACGCGTACAAAGCCCCGGCCTCCATTCAGAAAATCTGCCCCGCCCTCCATTCAGAAAATCTGCCCCGCCCTCCATTCAGAAAATCTGCCCCGCCCTCCAATCAGAAAATCTGCCCCGCCCTCCATTCAGAAAATCTGCCCCGCCCTCCATTCAGAAAATCTGCCCCGCCCTCCATTCAGAAAATCTGCCCGCCCTCCATTCAGAAAATCTGCCCGCCCTCCATTCAGAAAATCTGCCCCGCCTCCATTCAGAAAAATCTGCCCTGCCCTCCATTCAGAAAATCTGCCCCGCCCTCCATTCAGAAAATCTGCCCGCCTCCATTCAGAAAATCTGCCCCGCCTCCATTCAGAAAATCTGCCCACCCTCCATTCAGAAAATCTGCCCCGCCCTCCATTCAGAAAATCTGCCCGCCCTCCATTCAGAAAATCTGCCCCGCCCTCCATTCAGAAAATCTGCCCCGCCCTCCATTCAGAAAATCTGCCCTGCCCTCCATTCAGAAAATCTGCCCCGCCCTCCATTCAGAAAATCTGACCCTTACTCCGTTTTGTTGCTCCCGGCCTATAGACAGAAACTAAAACCAGAAATGCCCGTGCTCAGGTCTGTTCAATGCTGGTCCGACCAATCTGATTCCACGCTTTAAGTTTGCTTCGATCACGTGGACTGGGATATGTTCCGCATAGCGTCGGACAAAAACATTGATGAATACGCTGAATCGGTGAGCGAGTTTATTAGCAAGTGACTTGTCACCAAAAGCACTCACAAACTTCTACAGATGCACAATCGAGAGCATCCTGTCGGGCTGCATCACCGCCTGGCAAGGCAACTGCTCCGCCCACAACCGTAAGGCTCTCCAGAGGGTAGTGAGGTCTGCACAATGCATCACCGGGGGCAAACTACCTGCCCTCCAGGACACCTACACCACCCGATGTCACAGGAAGGTCAAAAAGATCATCAAGGACAACAACCACCCGAGCCACTGCCTGTTCACCCCGCTATCATCCAGAAGGCGAGGTCAGTACAGGTGCATCAAAAAAGATCATCAAGGACAACAACCACCCGAGCCACTGCCTGTTCACCCCGCTATCATCCAGAAGGCGAGGTCAGTACAGGTGCATCAAAGCAGGGACCGAGAGACTAACAAACAGCTTCTATCTCAAGGCCATCAGACTGTTAAACAGCCACCACTAACATTGAGTGGCTGCTGCCAACATGCTGACTCGAGCCACTTTAATAATTAAAAATTGAATGTAATAAATGTGTCACTAGTCACTTTAAACTATGCCACTTTATATTATGTTTACATACCCTACACTACTCTTGCCTATGCCGTTCGGCCATCGTTCATCCATATATATGTATATGTACATATTCTTATTCATTCCATTGTATTTGTGTGTATAAGGTAGTGGTTGTGAAATTGTTAGATTACTTGTTAGATATTACTGCATGGTCGCAACTAGAAGCACAATAATTTCGCTACACTCACATTAACATCTGCTAACTATGTGTGTGTGACAAATACAATTTGATTTGATTTGATTTATATCTAGTAGTACTCTGTGCTGTAGGGAGGAGGGTCACTATATCTAGTAGTACTCTGTGCTGTAGGGAGGAGGGTCACTGTAGTACTGTAGGGAGGGGACTCTCTCTCTCTCTCTCATTTGCAGTGTCATTAATTTGTGGATGGACATGCTTGTAGTTTTAAATAGGAGTTCACTCTCCTGTTTGTTTTCCTGTGTTGGGAGACCAGAACAAATCTCAAAGCAAACTGAACTCTGAGCAGGAGGACACAGAACAGATGCTTCACGCCTTACATACACAGACATGCGTGTGTAGCGTTTCCACGGTATTGTTAAAGTCAAATTCTTACCTAATCTATTACCAAGAAGACTGTAAATATTAACCTGGTGCTGGGTGTGCCGGGGCATCATCTCTTCAGCCCTTCACTATTTACAGCAGCTCTAAATGTATGTGGTGTGGTATGTTGTGTTGTGGTGTGTTGTTGTGGTGTGTTGTTGTGTGTTGTGGTGTGTTGTTGTAGTGTGGTATGTTGTGGTGTGTTGTTGTGTGGTGTTGTGTGTTGTGGTGTGTTGTGTTGTAGTGTGTTGGTTTGTAGTGTGTTGTGTGTTGTGGTGTGGTGTTTGTGTTGTGGTGGTGTGTTGTGGTGTTTGTTGTGGTGTGTGTTGTGGTGTGTTGTGTGTTGTGTTGTGTTGTGGTGTGTTGTGGAGTGGTGTGTTGTGTTGTGGAGTGGTGTGTTGTGGTGTGTTGTGTGTTGTGGTGGGGTGTGTTGTGTTGTGGTGTGGTGTGTTGTGTGGTGGGGTGTGTTGTGTTGTGGTGGGGTGTGTTGTATTGTGGAGTGGTGTGTTGTGTTGTGGTGTGTTGTGATGTGTTGTGTGTTGTGGTGTGGTGTGCTATGGTGTGTGGTGTGTTGTGGTGTTGTGTGTTGTGTTGTGGTGGGGTGTGTTGTGGTGTGTTGTGTGTGGTGTGATGTGGTATGGTGTGATGTGGTGTGTTGTTTGTACAGTATGTGTCTGTCTGCCTATCCATGTCTATGTGTGTGCTTTCCTTTCAGATTTACAGTACCAGTCAAACGTTTGGACACACCTACTCAATCAAGGGGTTTTCTTTATTTTACTATTTTCTACATTGTAGAATACTAGTGAAGACATCAAAACTATGAGATAACACATATGGAATAATATAGTAACATAAAATGTGATAAACAAATCAAAATATATTTTAGATTTTAGATTCTTCATAGTAGCCACCCTTTGCCTTGATGACAGCTTTGCACACTCTTGGCATTCTCTCAGCCAGCTTCACCTCAAATGCTTTTCCAATAGTCTTGAAGGAGTTCCCACATATGCTGAGCACTTGTTGGCTGCTTTTCCTTCGCTCTGCGGTCCAACTCATCCCAAACCATCTCAATTGGGTTGAGGTCGGGTCATTGTGGAGGCCAGGTCATCTGATGCAGCACTCAATCACTCTCCTTCTTGTTCAAATAGCCCTTACACAGCCTGGAGGTGTGTTGGGTCATTGTCCTGTTGAAAAACAAATGATTTTCCCACTAAACACAAACCAGATGGGATGGTGTATTGCTGCATAATGCTGTGGTAGCATTGCTGGTTAAGTGTACCTTGAATTCTAAATAAATCACTGACAGTGTCACCAGCAAAGCACCACCACACCTCCTCCTCCATGCTTCACGGTGGGAACCACACCTCCTCCATGCTTCACGGTGGGAACCACACCTCCTCCATGCTTCACGGTGGGAACCACACCTCCTCCTCCATGCTTCACGGTGGGAACCACACCTCCTCCTCCATGCTTCACGGTGGGAACCACACCTCCTCCTCCATGCTTCACGGTGGGAACCACACCTCCTCCTCCATGCTTCATGGTGAGGACAGATTTCCACCGGTCTAATGTCCATTGCTTGTGTTTCTTGGCCCAAGCCAAGGCTCTTCTTATTATTGGTGTCTTTTAGTAGTGGTTTCGTTTAAAGTAATTCAACCATAAAGGCCTGATTCATGCAGTCTTCTCTGAAAAGTTGATGTTGAGATGTGTCTGTTACTTAAACTCTGTGATGCATTTATTTGGGCTGCAATTTCTGAGGCTGGTAACTCTAATGAACTTATCCTCTGCAGCAGAGGTAACTCTGAGGTAACTCTGGGTCTTCCTTTCCTGTGGCGGTCCTCACGAGCGCCAGTTAACTCTGGGTCTTCCTTTCCTGTGGTGGTCCTCACGAGCGCCAGTTTCATCATAGCACTTGATGGTTTTTGCCACTGCACTCGAAGAAACTTTCAAATTTTCCGTATTGACTGACCTTCATGTCTGAAGGTAATGATGGACTCTCGTTCTCTTTGCTTCTTTGAGCTGTTCTTGCCATAATATGGACTTGGTCTTTTACCAAATAGGGCTATCTTCTGTATACCACACCTACCTTGTCACAACACAACTGATTGGCTCAAACATTCCACAAATGAACTTTTAACAAGGAAGAATCTCAAATATAAAATATATTTTGATTTGTTTACAGTTTTTTACAATCACATTGGCACTAAATACGGGAATCTTGATGTCATTTTTCAAAACTCTAGACACAAACCTCACAACCTATGATCAAAATGCAAATTTTTCAAAACTCTAACACTTTTTCCAATTGCTTGGATACAATACACATAAAGCTAAGATCGTTTGTTCATTGAACTAAAATCACCTGTTCAAAATGACACAACTTAACATCAAAGTATTACCATTTCAAAACGCAATTCACACATGACATCTGAGATGACTGTCTATTCATTTCATTACAATGATCTAACTATCAATTGATACAACTGATACAATAAGTAACTGTTGCGTTACTCTTAATGTATAGTTTTACGGAAACTGACAAACAATATTCCATGTTTAGATCACGAAAGTTTCAGGATAACGAGAACCATTGACACCACATATTTCATCATCATTCTTTATCAGACACAGTTTCTATGGTCCCATGTACCACTTTTCCAGACCATGTTTTCAGATTTGACATTACTTTACACTCACCGGCCACTTTATTAGGTACACCTATCTAGTACTGGGTAGGACCCCCTTTTGCCTCCACAACAGCCTGAATTATTCACGGTGTTGTACGTTAAGAGATGCCCTTCTGCACACCACTGTTTTAAACAGCTGCTATTTGAGCATGTGTGGCCTTTCTGTTAGCTTGAATGAGTCTGGACATTGTCCTCTGACCTATCTCATTAACAAGGTGTTTTTGACCACAGAAATGCCGCTCATTGAATGTGTTTTGTTTATCGCACCATTCTCTGTAAACTCTAGAGACTGTAGTCTCTATCCCAGGAAGGCAGCTGTTTCTGAGATGCTGGAATCACCATGTGTGGCATCAACAATCATACCACGGTCAAAGTTGCTTAGATTACGCATCTTGCCTGTTCTAATGTTTGGTCGAACAACATCTAAAGCTCTACTCTATACACTCTATATATTGAGTTGCAGGCAGCCACATGATTCGCTGTTTGAATGAAACCTTCCTTGATGAGCTAAATCAGGCCTGTAGAGCTGATGACATGACCTACGTCATTGTGTGGGATAATGTTCCACCATGCTCAAATGGTGCAAGCCTGGTTTCAGGCCCATCCACAATTTACCACCCTGTACTTACCCCCATACTCTCCTTTCCTAAAACCTGATTGAGGAATTTTTCTCCACATGGAGGTGGAAGGTATATGATAGGCGCCCTCATGAACAAGCCACCCTTCTCCAGGCCTGGATTCGCCCGAAGATTCTTCCCAAGATTTCTGGCTAATGAAAACATCCTTTGTGATGTGGATGAGAACATTTGGCCAAATCCACAAGACAGGGTTGATGGAAATATAGAAGTACAGTAATCAATCCTTGTTTTGCTTTTTACAGTAAGCCATGTGAGGAACACTGCAGTGATATTTTACAGTAAGCCAGGTAAGGAACACTGCAGTGATGTTTTACAGTAAGCCAGGTAAGGAACACTGCAGTGATGTTTTACAGTAAGCCAGGTGAGGAACACTGCAGTGATGTTTTACAGTAAGCCAGGTAAGGAACACTGCAGTGATGTTTTACAGTAAGCCAGGTGAGGAACACTGCAGTGATGTTTTACAGTAAGCCAGGTGAGGAACACTGCAGTGATGTTTTACAGTAAGCCAGGTGAGGAACACTGCAGGGATATTTTACAGTAAGCCAGGTGAGGAACACTGCAGTGATGTTTTACAGTAAGCCAGGTGAGGAACACTGCAGTGATGTTTTACAGTAAACCAGGTGAGGAACACTGCAGTGATGTTTTACAGTAAGCCAGGTGAGGAACACTGCAGTGATGTTTTACAGTAAGCCAGGTGAGGAACACTGCAGTGATGTTTTACAGTAAGCCAGGTGAGGAACACTGCAGTGATGTTTTACAGTAAGCCAGGTGAGGAACACTGCAGTGATGTTTTACAGTAAGCCAGGTGAGGAACACTGCAGTGATGTTTTACAGTAAGCCAGGTGAGGAACACTGCAGTGATGTTTTACAGTAAGCCAGGTGAGGAACACTGCAGTGATGTTTTACAGTAAGCCAGGTGAGGAACACTGCAGTGATGTTTTACAGTAAGCCAGGTGAGGAACACTGCAGTGATGTTTTACAGTAAGCCAGGTGAGGAACACTGCAGTGATGTTTTACAGTAAGCCAGGTGAGGAACACTGCAGTGATGTTTTACAGTAAGCCAGGTGAGGAACACTGCAGTAATGTTTTACAGTAAGCCAGGTGAGGAACACTGCAGTGATGTTTTACAGTAAGCCAGGTGAGGAACACTGCAGTAATGTTTTACAGTAAGCCAGGTGAGGAACACTGCAGTTGACCTTTAACTGTTTTTTCTTTTTTGTAGCTAATTATTTTTGCTTTGATTCATGTTGTGATTTTATTGTATTTCATCAATAAATGTCATATTTTGTTCAATGATTCCACCGTGTCTGTAGTTTTCTCTCTACTAGTCCTTTTACAGTGTTTACGTGTAGTAGCATAATGAAACCTGTATCACATATTTTGTACTACAATATTTAATGATGAACAACTACACAGTGAAACTATCGGTATCTTGTGTGTGTGTGTGATCTAAATGAATGGTCCGATGGTATTTCATGATTAATTCGTTATTTGAACCAATGATTCTGCAAGTGCAAATTTTCTTTAAAGATATGAATGCACAATGCAATGTTTTGAACATTGGACAGCCTGTGTTACAAGTGATGACCGTTCTGGTACTGTATGTAAACACACTCACCACCACTCACTCACTCACCACTCACTCACCACCACCACCACTCACCACTCCACCACTCACTCACCACTCACCACCACCACCACCACCACCACTCACTCACTCACCACCACCACCACCACCACCACCACTCACCACCAC
>NC_088418.1:10013869-10178596 GCF_034236695.1 Oncorhynchus nerka
TACTGAGCAGTCTGTAATGGAACTATCACACTGAGTCACTGAGCAGTCTGTAATGGAACTATCACACTGAGTTACTGAGCAGTCTGTAATGGAACTATCACACTGAGTCACTGAGCAGTCTGTAATGGAACTATCACACTGAGTCACTGAGCAGTCTGTAATGGAACTATCACACTGAGTCACTGAGCAGTCTGTAATGGAACTATCACACTGAGCAGTCTGTAATGGAACTATCACACTGAGTCACTGAGCAGTCTGTAATGGAACTATCACACTGAGTCACTGAGCAGTCTGTAATGGAACTGTCACACTGAGCAGTCTAATGGAACTATCACATTGAGTCACTGAGCAGTCTGTAATGGAACTAGTCACACTGGAACTATCACTGAGCAGTCTAGCAACTATCACACTGAGCAGTCTGTAATGGAACTATCACACTGAGTCACTGAGCAGTCTGTAATGGAACTATCACACTGAGTCACTGAGCAGTCTGTAATGGAACTATCACACTGAGTCACTGAGCAGTCTGTAATGGAACTATCACACTGAGCAGTCTAATGGAACTATCACACTGGAACTATCACACTGAGTCATTGAGCAGTCTAATGGAACTATCACACTGAGCAGTCTGTAATGGAACTATCACACTGAGTCATTGAGCAGTCTAATGGAACTATCACACTGAGCAGTCTGTAATGGAACTATCACACTGAGCAGTCTGTAATGGAACTATCACACTGAGCAGTCTGTAATGGAACTATCACACTGAGTCACTGAGCAGTCTAAAATGGAACTATCACACTGAGTCATTGAGCAGTCTAATGGAACTATCACACTGAGTTACTGAGCAGTCTGTAATGGAACTATCACACTGAGTCACTGAGCAGTCTAATGGAACTATCACACTGAGTCATTGAGCAGTCTAATGGAACTATCACACTGAGTCATTGAGCAGTCTAATGGAACTATCACACTGAGCAGTCTGTAATGGAACTATCACACTGAGCAGTCTAATGGAACTATCACACTGAGCAGTCTGTAATGGAACTATCACACTGAGTCATTGAGCAGTCTAATGGAACTATCACACTGAGCAGTCTGTAATGGAACTATCACACTGAGCAGTCTGTAATGGAACTATCACACTGAGCAGTCTAATGGAACTATCACACTGAGTCACTGAGCAGTCTGTAATGGAACTATCACACTGAGTCAATGAGCATCACACTGAGTCACTGAGCAGTCTAATGGAACTATCACACTGAGTCACTGAGCAGTCTGTAATGGAACTATCACACTGAGTCATTGAGCAGTCTAATGGAACTATCACACTGAGTCAGTGAGCAGTCTAATGGAACTATCACACTGAGTTACTGAGCAGTCTGTAATGGAACTATCACACTGAGTCACTGAGCAGTCTGTAATGGAACTATCACACTGAGTCACTGAGCAGTCTGTAATGGAACTGTCACACTGAGAAGTCTAATGGAACTATCACATTGAGTCACTGAGCAGTCTGTAATGGAACTATCACACTGAGTCACTGAGCAGTCTGTAATGGAACTATCACACTGAGCAGTCTGTAATGGAACTGTCACACTGAGCAGTCTAATGGAACTATCACATTGAGTCACTGAGCAGTCTGTAATGGAACTATCACACTGAGTCACTGAGCAGTCTGTAATGGAACTATCACACACTCTAATGGAACTATCACACTGAGCCAGTCTGTAATGGAACTATCACACTGAGTCACTGAGCAGTCTGTAATGGAACTATCACACTGAGTCACTGAGCAGTCTGTAATGGAACTATCACACTGAGTCACTGAGCAGTCTGTAATGGAACTATCACACTGAGCAGTCTAATGGAACTATCACACTGAGCAGTCTGTAATGGAACTATCACACTGAGTCATTGAGTCACTGAGCAGTCTGTAATGGAACTATCACACTGAGTCATTGAGCAGTCTAATGGAACTATCACACTGAGCAGTCTGTAATGGAACTATCACACTGAGCAGTCTGTAATGGAACTATCACACTGAGTCATTGAGCAGTCTAATGGAACTATCACACTGAGCAGTCTGTAATGGAACTATCACACTGAGCAGTCTGTAATGGAACTATCACACTGAGCAGTCTAATGGAACTATCACACTGAGCAGTCTGTAATGGAACTATCACACTGAGTCACTGAGCAGTCTGTAATGGAACTATCACACTGAGTCACTGAGCAGTCTGTAATGGAACTATCACACTGAGTCACTGAGCAGTCTGTAATGGAACTATCACACTGAGCAGTCTAATGGAACTATCACACTGAGCAGTCTGTAATGGAACTATCACACTGAGTCATTGAGCAGTCTAATGGAACTATCACACTGAGCAGTCTGTAATGGAACTATCACACTGAGTCATTGAGCAGTCTAATGGAACTATCACACTGAGCAGTCTGTAATGGAACTATCACACTGAGCAGTCTGTAATGGAACTATCACACTGAGCAGTCTGTAATGGAACTATCACACTGAGTCACTGAGCAGTCTGTAATGGAACTATCACACTGAGTCATTGAGCAGTCTAATGGAACTATCACACTGAGTCACTGAGCAGTCTAATGGAACTATCACACTGAGTCATTGAGCAGTCTAATGGAACTATCACACTGAGTCATTGAGCAGTCTAATGGAACTATCACACTGAGCAGTCTGTAATGGAACTATCACACTGAGCAGTCTAATGGAACTGAGCAGTCTGTAATGGAACTATCACACTGAGCAGTCAATGGAACTGAGCAGTCTGTAATGGAACTATCACACTGAGCAGTCTAATGGAACTATCACACTGAGCAGTCTGTAATGGAACTATCACACTGAGTCACTGAGCAGTCTAATGGAACTATCACACTGAGCAGTCTGTAATGGAACTATCACACTGAGCAGTCTGTAATGGAACTATCACACTGAGCAGTCTAATGGAACTATCACACTGAGTCACTGAGCAGTCTGTAATGGAACTATCACACTGAGTCAATGAGCATCACACTGAGTCACTGAGCAGTCTAATGGAACTATCACACTGAGTCACTGAGCAGTCTGTAATGGAACTATCACACTGAGTCATTGAGCAGTCTAATGGAACTATCACACTGAGTTACTGAGCAGTCTGTAATGGAACTATCACACTGAGTCACTGAGCAGTCTGTAATGGAACTATCACACTGAGTCACTGAGCAGTCTGTAATGGAACTATCACACTGAGCAGTCTAATGGAACTATCACACTGAGTCACTGAGCAGTCTGTAATGGAACTATCACACTGAGTCACTGAGCAGTCTGTAATGGAACTATCACACTGAGCAGTCTAATGGAACTATCACACTGAGCAGTCTGTAATGGAACTATCACACTGAGTCACTGAGCAGTCTGTAATGGAACTATCACACTGAGTCACTGAGCAGTCTGTAATGGAACTATCACACTGAGTCATTGAGCAGTCTAATGGAACTATCACACTGAGCAGTCTGTAATGGAACTATCATACTGAGCAGTCTAATGGAACTATCACACTGAGCAGTCTGTAATGGAACTATCACACTGAGCAGTCTAATGGAACTATCACACTGAGCAGTCTGTAATGGAACTATCACACTGAGCAGTCTAATGGAACTGAGCAGTCTGTAATGGAACTATCACACTGAGTCACTGAGCAGTCTAATGGAACTATCACACTGAGCAGTCAATGGAACTATCACACTGAGCAGTCTGTAATGGAACTATCACACTGAGCAGTCTAATGGAACTATCACACTGAGTCACTGAGCAGTCTGTAATGGAACTATCACACTGAGTCAATGAGCATCACACTGAGTCACTGAGCAGTCTAATGGAACTATCACACTGAGTCACTGAGCAGTCTGTAATGGAACTATCACACTGAGTCATTGAGCAGTCTAATGGAACTATCACACTGAGTTACACAGTCTGAATGGAACTATCACATTGAGTCACTGAGCAGTCTGTAATGGAACTAACTGAGTCACTGAGCAGTCTGTAATGGAACTATCACACTGAGCAGTCTAATGGAACTATCACACTGAGCAGTCTGTAATGGAACTATCACACTGAGTCACTGAGCAGTCTGTAATGGAACTATCACACTGAGTCACTGAGCAGTCTGTAATGGAACTATCACACTGAGTCATTGAGCAGTCTAATGGAACTATCACACTGAGCAGTCTGTAATGGAACTATCATACTGAGCAGTCTAATGGAACTATCACACTGAGCAGTCTGTAATGGAACTATCACACTGAGCAGTCTAATGGAACTATCACACTGAGCAGTCTGTAATGGAACTATCACACTGAGCAGTCTAATGGAACTATCACACTGAGCAGTCTGTAATGGAACTATCACACTAAGTCACTGAGCAGTCTAATGGAACTATCACACTGAGCAGTCTGTAATGGAACTATCACACTGAGCAGTCTGTAATGGAACTATCACACTGAGCAGTCTAATGGAACTATCACACTGAGTCACTGAGCAGTCTGTAATGGAACTATCACACTGAGTCAATGAGCATCACACTGAGTCACTGAGCAGTCTAATGGAACTATCACACTGAGTCACTGAGCAGTCTGTAATGGAACTATCACACTGAGTCATTGAGCAGTCTAATGGAACTATCACACTGAGTTACTGAGCAGTCTGTAATGGAACTATCACACTGAGTCACTGAGCAGTCTGTAATGGAACTATCACACTGAGTCACTGAGCAGTCTGTAATGGAACTGTCACACTGAGCAGTCTAATGGAACTATCACATTGAGTCACTGAGCAGTCTGTAATGGAACTATCACACTGAGTCACTGAGCAGTCTGTAATGGAACTATCACACTGAGCAGTCTGTAATGGAACTATCACACTGAGTCACTGAGCAGTCTGTAATGGAACTATCACACTGAGTCACTGAGCAGTCTGTAATGGAACTATCACACTGAGTCACTGAGGAGTCTGTAATGGAACTATCACACTGAGTCACTGAGCAGTCTGTAATGGAACTATCACACTGAGCAGTCTAATGGAACTATCACACTGAGCAGTCTGTAATGGAACTATCACACTGAGTCATTGAGCAGTCTAATGGAACTATCACACTGAGCAGTCTGTAATGGAACTATCACACTGAGCAGTCTGTAATGGAACTATCACACTGAGCAGTCTGTAATGGAACTATCACACTGAGTCACTGAGCAGTCTGTAATGGAACTATCACACTGAGTCATTGAGCAGTCTAATGGAACTATCACACTGAGCAGTCTAATGGAACTATCACACTGAGCAGTCTGTAATGGAACTATCACACTGAGTCATTGAGCAGTCTAATGGAACTATCACACTGAGCAGTCTGTAATGGAACTATCACACTGAGCAGTCTGAAATGGAACTATCACACTGAGCAGTCTAATGGAACTATCCCACTGGTCAACTCTGTATGGAACTATCACACTGAGTCATTGAGCAGTCTAATGGAACTATCACACTGAGTCAGTGAGCAGTCTAATGGAACTATCACACTGAGCAGTCTGTAATGGAACTATCACACTGAGCAGTCTAATGGAACTATCACACTGAGTCACTGAGCAGTCTGTAATGGAACTATCACACTGAGTCAATGAGCATCACACTGAGTCACTGTCTAATGGAACTATCACACTGAGTCACTGAGCAGTCTGTAATGGAACTATCACACTGAGTCATTGAGCAGTCTAATGGAACTATCACACTGAGTCAGTGAGAAGTCTAATGGAACTATCACACTGAGTTGCTGAGCAGTCTGTAATGGAACTATCACACTGAGTCACTGAGCAGTCTAATGGAACTATCATACTGAGCAGTCTGTAATGGAACTATCACACTGAGTCACTGAGCAGTCTGTAATGAAACTATCACACTGAGTCACTGCAGTCTAATGGAACTATCACACTGAGTCACTGAGCAGTCTGTAATGGAACTATCACACTGAGTCACTGAGCAGTCTAATGGAACTATCACACTGAGCAGTCTGTAATGGAACTATCACACTGAGCAGTCTGTAATGGAACTATCACACTGAGCAGTCTAATGGAACTATCACACTGAGTCAGTCTGTAATGGAACTATCACACTGAGTCACTGAGCAGCAATGGAACTCACACTGAGCAGTCTAATGGAACTATCACACTGAGCAGTCTGTAATGGAACTATCACACTGAGTCATTGAGCAGTCTAATGGAACTATCACACTGAGCAGTCTGTAATGGAACTATCACACTGAGCAGTCTGTAATGGAACTATCACACTGAGCAGTCTGTAATGGAACTATCACACTGAGTCACTGAGCAGTCTGTAATGGAACTATCACACTGAGCAGTCTAATGGAACTATCACACTGAGTCATTGAGCAGTCTAATGGAACTATCACACTGAGTCATTGAGCAGTCTAATGGAACTATCACACTGAGTCATTGAGCAGTCTAATGGAACTATCACACTGAGTCACTGAGCAGTCTGTAATGGAACTATCACACTGAGTCATTGAGCAGTCTGAGCAGTAATGGAACTATCACACTGAGTCAGTGAGCAGTCTGTAATGGAACTATCACACTGAGCAGTCTGTAATGGAACTATCACACTGAGCAGTCTAATGGAACTATCACACTGAGTCACTGAGCAGTCTGTAATGGAACTATCACACTGAGTCAATGGAACATCACACTGAGTCACTGAGCAGTCTAATGGAACTATCACACTGAGTCATTGAGCAGTCTAATGGAACTATCACACTGAGAAGTCTAATGGAACTATCACACTGAGTTACTGAGCAGTCTGTAATGGAACTATCACACTGAGTCACTGAGCAGTCTAATGGAACTATCATGAGCAGTCTGTAATGGAACTATCACACTGAGTCACTGAGCAGTCTAATGGAACTATCACACTGAGTCACTGAGCAGTCTAATGGAACTATCACACTGAGTCACTGAGCAGTCTGTAATGGAACTATCACACTGAGTCACTGAGCAGTCTAATGGAACTATCACACTGAGCAGTCTGTAATGGAACTATCACACTGAGTCAGTCTAATGGAACTATCACACTGACACTGAGCAGTCTGTAATGGAACTATCACACTGAGCAGTCAATGGAACTGAGCAGTCTGTAATGGAACTATCACACTGAGCAGTCTGGAACTATCACACTGAGCAGTCTGTAATGGAACTATCACACTGAGTCACTGCAGTCTAATGGAACTATCACACTGAGCAGTCTGTAATGGAACTATCACACTGAGCAGTCTGTAATGGAACTGAGCAGTCTAATGGAACTATCACACTGAGTCACTGAGCAGTCTGTAATGGAACTATCACACTGAGTCATTGAGCAGTCTAATGGAACTATCACACTGAGTCAGTGAGAAGTCTAATGGAACTATCACACTGAGTTGCTGAGCAGTCTGTAATGGAACTATCACACTGAGTCACTGAGCAGTCTAATGGAACTATCATACTGAGCAGTCTGTAATGGAACTATCACACTGAGTCACTGAGCAGTCTAATGGAACTATCACACTGAGTCACTGAGCAGTCTAATGGAACTATCACACTGAGTCACTGAGCAGTCTGTAATGGAACTATCACACTGAGTCACTGAGCAGTCTAATGGAACTATCACACTGAGCAGTCTGTAATGGAACTATCACACTGAGCAGTCTGTAATGGAACTATCACACTGAGCAGTCTAATGGAACTATCACACTGAGTCACTGAGCAGTCTGTAATGGAACTATCACACTGAGTCACTGAGCAGTCTAATGGAACTATCACACTGAGCAGTCTAATGGAACTATCACACTGAGCAGTCTGTAATGGAACTATCACACTGAGTCATTGAGCAGTCTAATGGAACTATCACACTGAGCAGTCTGTAATGGAACTATCACACTGAGCAGTCTGTAATGGAACTATCACACTGAGCAGTCTGTAATGGAACTATCACACTGAGTCACTGAGCAGTCTGTAATGGAACTATCACACTGAGTCACTGAGCAGTCTAATGGAACTATCACACTGAGTCACTGAGCAGTCTAATGGAACTATCACACTGAGTCATTGAGCAGTCTAATGGAACTATCACACTGAGTCATTGAGCAGTCTAATGGAACTATCACACTGAGTCACTGAGCAGTCTAATGGAACTATCACACTGAGTCATTGAGCAGTCTAATGGAACTATCACACTGAGTCATTGAGCAGTCTAATGGAACTATCACACTGAGTCACTGAGCAGTCTGTAATGGAACTATCACACTGAGTCATTGAGCAGTCTAATGGAACTATCACACTGAGTCAGTGAGCAGTCTAATGGAACTATCACACTGAGCAGTCTGTAATGGAACTATCACACTGAGCAGTCTAATGGAACTATCACACTGAGTCACTGAGCAGTCTGTAATGGAACTATCACACTGAGTCAATGAGCATCACACTGAGTCACTGAGCAGTCTAATGGAACTATCACACTGAGTCATTGAGCAGTCTAATGGAACTATCACACTGAGTCAGTGAGCAGTCTAATGGAACTATCACACTGAGTTACTGAGCAGTCTGTAATGGAACTATCACACTGAGTCACTGAGCAGTCTAATGGAACTATCATACTGAGCAGTCTGTAATGGAACTCTCACACTGAGTCACTGAGCAGTCTAATGGAACTATCACACTGAGTCACTGAGCAGTCTAATGGAACTATCACACTGAGTCACTGAGCAGTCTGTAATGGAACTATCACACTGAGTCACTGAGCAGTCTAATGGAACTATCACACTGAGCAGTCTGTAATGGAACTATCACACTGAGCAGTCTAATGGAACTATCACACTGAGTCACTGAGCAGTCTGTAATGGAACTATCACACTGAGCAGTCTAATGGAACTATCACACTGAGCAGTCTGTAATGGAACTATCACACTGAGCAGTCTAATGGAACTATCACACTGAGCAGTCTGTAATGGAACTATCACACTGAGTCACTGAGCAGTCTAATGGAACTATCACACTGAGCAGTCTGTAATGGAACTATCACACTGAGCAGTCTGTAATGGAACTATCACACTGAGCAGTCTAATGGAACTATCACACTGAGTCACTGAGCAGTCTGTAATGGAACTATCACACTGAGTCAATGAGCATCACACTGAGTCACTGAGCAGTCTAATGGAACTATCACACTGAGTTACTGAGCAGTCTGTAATGGAACTATCACACTGAGTCACTGAGCAGTCTGTAATGGAACTATCACACTGAGTCACTGAGCAGTCTGTAATGGAACTGTCACACTGAGCAGTCTAATGGAACTATCACATTGAGTCACTGAGCAGTCTGTAATGGAACTATCACACTGAGTCACTGAGCAGTCTGTAATGGAACTATCACACTGAGCAGTCTGTAATGGAACTATCACACTGAGTCACTGAGCAGTCTGTAATGGAACTATCACACTGAGTCACTGAGCAGTCTGTAATGGAACTATCACACTGAGTCACTGAGCAGTCTGTAATGGAACTATCACACTGAGTCACTGAGCAGTCTGTAATGGAACTATCACACTGAGCAGTCTAATGGAACTATCACACTGAGCAGTCTGTAATGGAACTATCACACTGAGTCATTGAGCAGTCTAATGGAACTATCACACTGAGCAGTCTGTAATGGAACTATCACACTGAGTCATTGAGCAGTCTAATGGAACTATCACACTGAGCAGTCTGTAATGGAACTATCACACTGAGCAGTCTGTAATGGAACTATCACACTGAGCAGTCTGTAATGGAACTATCACACTGAGTCACTGAGCAGTCTGTAATGGAACTATCACACTGAGTCATTGAGCAGTCTAATGGAACTATCACACTGAGTCACTGAGCAGTCTAATGGAACTATCACACTGAGTCATTGAGCAGTCTAATGGAACTATCACACTGAGTCATTGAGCAGTCTAATGGAACTATCACACTGAGCAGTCTGTAATGGAACTATCACACTGAGCAGTCTAATGGAACTATCACACTGAGCAGTCTGTAATGGAACTATCACACTGAGTCATTGAGCAGTCTAATGGAACTATCACACTGAGCAGTCTGTAATGGAACTATCACACTGAGCAGTCTGAAATGGAACTATCACACTGAGCAGTCTAATGGAACTATCCCACTGAGTCACTGAGCAGTCTGTAATGGAACTATCACACTGAGTCATTGAGCAGTCTAATGGAACTATCACACTGAGTCAGTGAGCAGTCTAATGGAACTATCACACTGAGCAGTCTGTAATGGAACTATCACACTGAGCAGTCTAATGGAACTATCACACTGAGTCACTGAGCAGTCTGTAATGGAACTATCACACTGAGTCAATGAGCATCACACTGAGTCACTGAGCAGTCTAATGGAACTATCACACTGAGTCACTGAGCAGTCTGTAATGGAACTATCACACTGAGTCATTGAGCAGTCTAATGGAACTATCACACTGAGTCAGTGAGAAGTCTAATGGAACTATCACACTGAGTTGCTGAGCAGTCTGTAATGGAACTATCACACTGAGTCACTGAGCAGTCTAATGGAACTATCATACTGAGCAGTCTGTAATGGAACTATCACACTGAGTCACTGAGCAGTCTAATGGAACTATCACACTGAGTCACTGAGCAGTCTAATGGAACTATCACACTGAGTCACTGAGCAGTCTGTAATGGAACTATCACACTGAGTCACTGTCTAATGGAACTATCACACTGAGCAGTCTGTAATGGAACTATCACACTGAGCAGTCTGTAATGGAACTATCACACTGAGCAGTCTAATGGAACTATCACACTGAGTCACTGAGCAGTCTGTAATGGAACTATCACACTGAGTCACTGAGCAGTCTAATGGAACTATCACACTGAGCAGTCTAATGGAACTATCACACTGAGCAGTCTGTAATGGAACTATCACACTGAGTCATTGAGCAGTCTAATGGAACTATCACACTGAGCAGTCTGTAATGGAACTATCACACTGAGCAGTCTGTAATGGAACTATCACACTGAGCAGTCTGTAATGGAACTATCACACTGAGTCACTGAGCAGTCTGTAATGGAACTATCACACTTAGTCATTGAGCAGTCTAATGGAACTATCACACTGAGTCACTGAGCAGTCTAATGGAACTATCACACTGAGTCATTGAGCAGTCTAATGGAACTATCACACTGAGTCATTGAGCAGTCTAATGGAACTATCACACTGAGCAGTCTGTAATGGAACTATCACACTGAGCAGTCTAATGGAACTATCACACTGAGCAGTCTGTAATGGAACTATCACACTGAGTCATTGAGCAGTCTAATGGAACTATCACACTGAGCAGTCTGTAATGGAACTATCACACTGAGCAGTCTGTAATGGAACTATCACACTGAGCAGTCTAATGGAACTATCACACTGAGTCACTGAGCAGTCTGTAATGGAACTATCACACTGAGTCATTGAGCAGTCTAATGGAACTATCACACTGAGTCAGTGAGCAGTCTAATGGAACTATCACACTGAGCAGTCTGTAATGGAACTATCACACTGAGCAGTCTAATGGAACTATCACACTGAGCAGTCTAATGGAACTATCACACTGAGTCACTGAGCAGTCTGTAATGGAACTATCACACTGAGTCATTGAGCAGTCTAATGGAACTATCACACTGAGTCAGTGAGCAGTCTAATGGAACTATCACACTGAGCAGTCTGTAATGGAACTATCACACTGAGCAGTCTAATGGAACTATCACACTGAGTCACTGAGCAGTCTGTAATGGAACTATCACACTGAGTCAATGAGCATCACACTGAGTCACTGAGCAGTCTAATGGAACTATCACACTGAGTCACTGAGCAGTCTGTAATGGAACTATCACACTGAGTCATTGAGCAGTCTAATGGAACTATCACACTGAGTCAGTGAGCAGTCTAATGGAACTATCACACTGAGTTACTGAGCAGTCTGTAATGGAACTATCACACTGAGTCACTGAGCAGTCTAATGGAACTATCATACTGAGCAGTCTGTAATGGAACTCTCACACTGAGTCACTGAGCAGTCTAATGGAACTATCACACTGAGTCACTGAGCAGTCTAATGGAACTATCACACTGAGTCACTGAGCAGTCTGTAATGGAACTATCACACTGAGTCACTGAGCAGTCTAATGGAACTATCACACTGAGCAGTCTGTAATGGAACTATCACACTGAGCAGTCTAATGGAACTATCACACTGAGTCACTGAGCAGTCTGTAATGGAACTATCACACTGAGTCACTGAGCAGTCTAATGGAACTATCACACTGAGCAGTCTAATGGAACTATCACACTGAGTCACTGAGCAGTCTGTAATGGAACTATCACACTGAGCAGTCTAATGGAACTATCACACTGAGTCACTGAGCAGTCTGTAATGGAACTATCACACTGTGTCACTGAGCAGTCTGTAATGGAACTATCACACTGAGTCACTGAGCAGTCTGTAATGGAACTATCACACTGAGCAGTCTGTAATGGAACTATCACACTGAGTCACTGAGCAGTCTAATGGAACTATCACACTGAGCAGTCTGTAATGGAACTATCACACTGAGTCACTGAGCAGTCTGTAATGGAACTATCACACTGAGTCACTGAGCAGTCTGTAATGGAACTATCATACTGAGTCACTGAGCAGTCTGTAATGGAACTATCACACTGAGTCACTGAGCAGTCTGTAATGGAACTATCACACTGAGTCACTGAGCAGTCTGTAATGGAACTATCACACTGAGTCACTGAGCAGTCTGTAATGGAACTATCATACTGAGTCGTTAACACTGCTGCCTGATTGCTGAGGAGGGACAGGAAATAATGGGCTCTTGAAACACAGCAGGAAAGTGAGGTAAAATAATATACTGTTCTCTTCTGAGCTACATTGTGTTGAGACATGAGAAAATAATCAACAATTTCATACAGATGAAGAATCTTAACCTTTTACTGCAGTGGGCTAAATCAGGGTCAGACAGAGTGTTTCTTGGTCTTCACGACTCTCGAGTGGCACAGCGGTCTACGGCACTGCATCTCAGTGCAAAAGGTGTCACTACGGTCCCTGGTTTGAATCCAGGCTCTGTCACATCCCGCAGCGCACAATTGGCCCAGTGTCGTCCAAGTTTGGCTGGGGTAGGCTGTACTTGTGAATAAGAATTTGTTCTTAACTGTCTTGCCTAGTTAAATGAAGAAAAAAAAACAGTTGTACCATGTCAGAAATGTATTCACTTTTGTTTTCAACCCAATATGACATTTGATGTACTACACAGAAGACTGAGATGTAACAAAACCGTTTGACATAGAACCGTTTGACATAGAAACACCAGATTTTCAGTAGAGGTTTCTTGAAATAATGTTTATTAATTATGGAATTCTTAAACAAAAAATATATATGAATAACATTCCACCCATGAGGCCACTAGAGAGCTATCTGGCCACTAGAGAGCTATCTGGCCATTTGACTGAAGTCAAGGGCTACTTTGGCCTATATTGTCACAGCAAAATAATCCTACAGCAACAGGATTTAAACGTTTAGTCCATATTGTTGCTTGATCCGTGCTTAGGCTATTAGCTGGCCAAACGTAGGCTACATGAAAAGTGGTATACTGTGGTATACTGTGGAAAAGTGGTATAAGTCTTAATGCCACGTGCACAAGTACAGTGAAAAGCCTTTCTTGCAAACACTAAACCCAACAATGCTGTAATCAATATCAATGTAGCACCAAGAATAACAAAAGGTAGAACAAAAACCACAGGAGAAATAGAAATAACAAGAACACGAGAGGTAAGCTATTTACAGGGTCAGTTCCAATAACACATTTACAAAGTGCAGGGATACTGATGTGATAGAGGCAGAGTGCATTCGACAAATATTCAGACCCCTTGACTTTTTCCACATTTTTGTTACATTACAGCCTTATTCTAAAAATGATTAAATACTTTTTTTTCTTTCTTTAAATCAATACATAATGATAAAGAAAAAACAGGTTTAGATTTTTTTGCAAATTTATACAAATAAAAAAAACTGAAATATTACATTTACATAAGCAGTCAGACCCTTAATTCAGTACTTTCTTGAAGCACCTTTGGCAGTGATTACAGTCTTGAGTCTTCTTGTATGATGCTACAAGCTTGGCACACCTGTATTTGGGGAGTTTCTCCCATTTGTCTCTGCAGATCCTCTCAAGCTCTGTCAGGTTGGATGGGGAGCGTTGCTGCGCAGCTATTTTCAGGTCTGTCCAGAGATGTTTGATTGGGTTCAAGTCCGGGCTCTGGCTGGACCACTCAAGGACATTCAGAGACTTGTCCCAAAGCCACTCCTGCATTGTCTTGGCTGTGTGCTTAGGGTTGTTGTCCAGTCTGAGGTCCTGAGCACTCTGGAGCAGGTTTTCATCAAGGACCTCTCTGTCCTTGGCTCCGTTCATCTTTCCCTCGATCCTGACTAGTCTCCCAGTCCCTGCTGCTGAAAAACATCCCTACAGAATGATGCTGCCACCACCATTCTTCACTGTAGGGATGGTGCTAAGTTTCCTCCAGGCCAAAGAGTTCAATCTTGGTTTTATCAGACCAGAGAATCTTGTTTCTCATAGTCTGAGAGTCCTTTAGGTGCCTTTTGCAAACTCCAAGTGGGCTGTTATGTGCCTTTTGCTGAGGAGTGGCTTCCGCCTGGCACTCTACGGACAATTCTTTCTACCTCGTGGCTTGGTTTTTGCTCTGACATGCATGGTCAACTATGGGACCTTATATAGACAGGTCTGTGCCTTTCCAAATCATGTTCAATCAATTGAATTTACCACAGGTGAAACCCAATCAAGTTGTGGAAACATCTCAAGGATGATCAATTTAAACATAATGCACCTGAGCTCAATTTTGAGTCTCATAGTAAAGGGTCTGAATTCTTATGTAAATAATGTATTTCTGTTTTTTATTTGTAATACATTTGCAAAAATGTGTAAATACCAGTTTTCGCTTTGTCATTGTGGGTTATTGTGTGTAGATTGATGAGGGGGAAAAAAAATAACTTAGTCAATTTTAGAATAAAGCTGTAACGTAACAAAATGTGTAAAAAAAGTCAAGGGGTCTGAATACTCTCCAAATGCACTGGGGTAAAGTGGCATCAGGATATATATGATAAACAAATTAAAAGCAGTGTATATGATGATCGTATGCGAGTGTGTGTGTAGAGTCAGTAAAAATGTGTGTGCGCATGTTATCTGTGTGTGAGCAAATTAAGTGAGTGTGTGTGTGTGTGTGTGTGTCTGTGTGTTGAAGTGTCAGTGTGCGTGAGTGTGTGTAGAGTCCTGTGAGTGTGCATAGAAACAGTGCATTTCAGGTAGTCCCAGTGATGTACTGGACTGTAGCACCATGCAATCAAAGGCAATGCTGTTGCCATACCAAGCCTTTATGCAGACAGTCAAGATGCTCTCGATGGTGCAGCTGTAGAACGTTTTGGGGATTTGAGAGCCCATGACAGATCTTTTTTAATATAACCGTGTGTTAGTGTGAGTTTTCAGTGAATTTATCACAACGCTCATCTGCATTTATAAATAAATACTTGTTTTTGCATGGATTCCACAACGAGGTTTGCTTTTAACAGCTAGGACCGCTATTTCTTGTCCTGGAATCCCGCTTAACTTAACTCGTAGTCTTGTTTGACAGATCCGCTAACCTAGCTAAGCTGCTAGCCATCAAGCTAAAGAAGTTAGACCAAGACTAGTTTTCCAATTAATCACTCTTTGCCTGGAGAAGTAAATGAACGGCTCCAGCGCTGTAGGAGCTGTATCTACTACGCTTTGTTTCGGGACAAACTGGATCACTCAGAGGTCCAATGCGGCAATTATTTGCTTGCAGAGGATTATAGGCTTGAGGTGGCTTCCTTGATCACGCAGGTCGCCAGCCTACGTAAGAAACTGGGAAAAACACAGAGTGGAATGTTTACCTTTTCTACACCGGTGGCTGGACTGCATTCGCGCTTGTTGGATGCATCTCCGCCTTGTCGTCATCCGACTGGCCGGGGTTGTCCGGAGTTGGTTCGCCAGGGGAGCCATCTCCTGCCTCTCCTCCCACATCTGATAGCTGAGTCGAATGATCACAGCAAGAGGAGTATGGCAATCAACGATGGTCTCATGTCACGAGCCGTGGTAGCCAAAGACAGCAGCCTACCGCAAAGCAGTCTATGTTCCCATCGAGAGGCACGGAGCGGTTACAAACAAGGAATAGTTTTGCCGCCCTGGAGCCTGATCTTCCTGAACCTTGGTCGCTGGGCAACCTGTGTCTGCGGCCGCTGTGCCTACTCCTATTTCTTCCCCTACGATGTCGAAGTCGACGTCGCCAACCTTCCGCCCCTGCTCTGGATCGAATCGGAGGCCATCCTCCATCTGTCGGCGGCCTGCATCGGGTGCCAGGAGCTACGGGCTCAAGTTATCCTGCCTCCCACCTGTCCTTAAAGGGTTGTGAAGTGAGGGAGTGGGTGGATTTCCTAGTCCTTCTCACCAGCTGTGATTTTGGGCAGCTCCATGGTAAGTAATGTGACAATTCCTGGTGCAAAAACAATGTCCCGGAGCTCGAATAAATTACATTACTAGGCTGCTCCTGAATGTACTACTTCAGGACATGGAAATCAATTCTATCGTAGTCCATGTGGGTTTTAATGTCATCATGAAGGGGAGCTCTGAACAGTTGAAACTGGATTTCAAAGAGCCGATTGGCTCTCTGCTAGACACTAATAAAAGACCCATGATATCTGGCCCTGTGCCCTCCCTGAATCGTGGCATTGAACACTTTAGCAGGATTCTTTCTCTTCACAACATGGCTATGCGATTATTAAAGCTCAATGGGTGTAACTTTTGTTGACAATTTCAAACCCTTTTGGAAACAAAACACGTTTTATCAGGAGGATGGGATCCACCCAAATCATCTGGGTTTCCTGGATCCTTTCACAGCATGATAAGGCTGCATTGAGACAATGACTTATCAATGACCCAAATCAAGCTAATTTAATCCCTACCATTGTGACTCTGAGTCATCGTAATGCTTTAGCAAATGTACATTATACAAGGGGCGTTGTAAGACACAATGTAAGTAACCTAATTTATGTCCTCTAACTGCCCTGAATGCCTGACCCTACAGTTATTGTATGCAGCTATCATGTGCCTATGAACCAGATTTATGCTGTTAGTACCGAGGTGGTATGCCCCTGCATTAACATAAATAACATGAGAATATCTACTTCTGCTAAGATTCCCAGTAAAGCAATGAAAACAAGCAAGCATCCCAGAAAAGTGCTAAAAATAGCCCACATTAACACATGCAGCTTAAGAAACAAGGTTCATGAAATTAACAACTTCCTACTAACAGATGACATTCGTATTCCGACTATCTCTGAAACTCACTTGGATAATACATGGTTAGAACATCTACAGAAAAGACTGAAATGCCAGTGGTGGAGGTGTTGCTGTTTATATTCAGAACCACATTCCTGTAAAGATTAGAGAGGACCTTGTGTTAAATACTTTTGAAGTAATACGACTACAGGTTCATCTGCCTCTCCTAAAGCCCATTCTGGTGGAAAGCTGCTATAGACCACCATGTGCTAACAGCCAGTATCTGGATACCATGTGTGAAATGCTTGATAATCTATGTGATATCATATCAACAGAGAGGTATATTGTCTGGGTGATTTCAATATTGACTGACTTTCATCAAGCTGCCCACTCAAGAAAACGATTTGAATTGTAACTGGTGCCTGCAACCTGGTTCAGGTTATCAGTCAACCTACCAGGGTAGTTACAAACAGCACAGGAATGAAATCAACAGGTATTGATCACATCTTTACTAATGCATCAGAAATGTGCTTGAATGAAGTATCCAGATCCATCGGATGTAGTAATCACAATATAGTATCCATATCTAGGAAAACCAAAGCTCCAAAGGCTGGGCCTAATAGAGTGTAAAAGATGTCATACAATCATTTTTGTAGTGATTCCTATGTTGTTGATGTAAATAATATTTTTTGGGGGGTTGAAGGTAATGAGGAGCAAACAGAATCTACACTTGGCACATTTCTGAAATTGCCTATCCGAGTTACTAATAAGCATGCACCCATTAAGAAAATGACTGTAAAAACTGTGAAATAAATTGGATTGATGAGGAATTTAACATTTGTTTGGTTGAGATGGACGAGGCAAAAACAATGGCAAATAAGTGTCTGCACAATCGATTGGCAAACATATTGCAAATTGAGAAATCATGTGACTAAACTGAATAAAAAGAAACGACACAAAGATAAATGACAAAGAGTTTTGGAGCACCTTCAATGAAATTTTGGAGAAAAAAAAGGCAAACTCAGCTCCATAATTCATGGAATCAGATGGCTCATTCATCACAAAATCGACTGATATTGCCAACTACTTTAATTATTTTTTCATTGGCAAGATTAGCAAACTTAGGCATGACAGGCCAGCAACAAATGCTGACACTACACATCCAAGTATATCTGACCAAGCATTGTCATTTTCTATTTCGTAAAGTGAGTGTGGAAGAGATGAAACAAATATTTGTTGTCCATCAACAACGACAAGCCACCGGGGTCTGACAACTTGGATGGAAAATGACTGAGGATAATAGCGGACGATATTGCCACTCCTATTCGCCGTATCTTCAATCTAACCCTACTAGAATGTGTGTGCCCCCAGGCCTGGAGGGAAGCAAAAGTAATTCTGCTATCTAAGAATTGTAAAGCCCCCTTTACTGGCTCAAATAAGGACCAATCAGCCTGTTACCAACCCTTAGTAAACTTTTGGAAAAATTGTGTTTGACCAGATACAATGCTATTTCACAGTAAACAAATTGTCTACAGGCTTTCAGCAGGCTTACAGGGAAGGACACTCAACAAGCACAGCACTTACACAAATGGCTGATGATTGGCTGAGAGAAATTGATGATAAAATGATTGTGAGGGCTGTTTTGTTAGAATTCAGTGCTGCTTTTGACATTATCGATCATAGTCTGCTGCTGGAAAAACGTATGTGTTATGGCTTTACATTCCCTGCTATAATGAGGATAAAGAGTAAAGCCAGTGTGTCTATGTATGTGGGTGACTCAATACTATACATGTCAGCTACTAAAGCGACTGAAATGACTGCAACACTTAAAGAGCTGCATTTAGTTTCAGAATGGTTGGCAAGGAATAAGTTAGTCCCTGTTCCCAAGAAAGCTAAGGTAACTGAGCTAAATGACTACCGCCCCGTAGCACTCACTTCCGTCATCATGAAGTGCTTTGAGAGACTAGTCAAGGACCATATCACCTCCACCCGACCTGACACCCTAGACCCACTCCAATTTGCTTACCGCCCCGATAAGGCCACAGACGACGCAATTGCCATCACACTGCACACTGCCCTAAACCATCTGGACAAGAGGAATACCCATGTAAGAATGCTGTTCATCGATTACAGCTCAGCATTTAACACCATAGTACCCTCCAAACTCGTCTTCAAGCTCGAGACCCTGGGTCTCGACCCCGCCCTGTGCTACTGGGTACTGGACTTCCTGACGGGCCGCCACCAGGTGGTGAGGGTAGGTAACAACATCTCCACCCCGCTGATCCTCAACAATGGGGCTCCACAAGGGTGCGTTCTCAGTCCTCTCCTGTACTCCCTGTTCACCCACGACTGCGTGGCCATGCGCGCCTCCAACTCAATCATCAAGTTTGCAGATGACACTACAGTGGTAGGCTTGATCATCAACAACGACGATACGGCCTACAGGGAGGAGGTGAGGGCCCTCGGAGTGTGGTGTCAGGAAAATATCCTCACACTCAATGTCAACAAAACTAAGGAGATGATCGTGGACTTCAGGAAACAGCAGAGGGAGCACCCCCTATCTACATTGACGGGACAGTATTGGAGATGTCACGTTTTGACCTTAGTTCCTTTTTTATGTCTTTGTGTTAGTTTGGTCAGGGTGTGAGTTGGCGTGGGTAGTCTATGTTCTTTTTTCTATGTTGTATTTCTGTGCTTGGCCTGGTATGGTCCTCAATCAGAGGCAGCTGTCGATCGTTGTCTCTGATTGAGAATCATACTTAGGCAGCCTGTTCTCCCCATTTTGGTTGTGGGTGATTGTTTTCTGTTTTGTGAGTATTCCTTACAGAACTGTTTCGTTCTCCCTCTTTATTATTTTTGTCATTTCAGTGTTCAGTTTATTTTGTTTATTGAAATGAACACTTACCACGCTGTCTCCTTCACCAGACGAAAACCGTTACAGGAGAGGGTGGAGAGTTTTAAGTTCCTCGGCTTACACATTACGGACAAACTGAAATGGTCCACCCCCACAGAAAACGTGGTGAAGAAGGCGCAGCAGTGCCTCTTCAACTACAAAAGGCTGAAGAAATTCGGCTTGTCATCAAAAACACTCAAACTTCTACAGATGCACAATCGAGAGCATCCTGTCGGGCTGTATCACTGCCTGGTACGGCAGCTGCTCCGCCCATAACCGGAAGACTCTCCAGAGGGTAGTGAGGTCTGCAAACTACCTGCCCTCCAGGACACCTACACCACCCAGGAAGGCCATAAAGATCATCAAGGACAACAACCACCCGAGCCACTGCCTGTTCACCCCGTTATCATCCAGAAGGCGAGGTCAGTACAGGTGCATCAAAGCTGGGACCGAGAGACTGAAAAACAGCTTCTATCTCAAGGCCATCAGACTGTTAAACAGCCATCACTAACATTGAGTGGCTGCTGCCAAAATACTGACTCAACTCCAGCCACTTTAATAATGGAAAAATTGACGTAATCAATTTATCACTAGCCACTTTATATAATGTTTACATACCCTACATTACTCATCTCATATGTATATACTGTACTCCATACCATCTACTACATCTTTCCTATGCTGTTCGGACATCACTCATTTATATATTTTTATGTACAGTGCCTTGCGAAAGTATTCGGCACCCTTGAACTTTGCGACCTTTTGCCACATTTCAGGCTTCAAACATAAAGATATAAAACTGTATTTTTTTGTGAAGAATCAACAACAAGTGGGACACAATCATGAAGTGGAACTACATTTATTGGATATTTCAAACTTTTTTAACAAATCAAAAACTGAAAAATTGCAAAATTATTCAGCCCCCTTAAGTTAATACTTTGTAGCGCCACCTTTTGCTGCGATTACAGCTGTAAGTCGCTTGGGGTATGTCTCTATCAGTTTTGCACATCGAGAGACTGAAATTTTTTCCCATTCCTCCTTGCAAAACAGCTCGAGCTCAGTGAGGTTGGATGGAGAGCATTTGTGAACAGCAAAACAGCCAAAAGGTCGCAAAGTTCAAGGGGGCCGAATACTTTCGCAAGGCACTGTACATATTCGTATTCATTCCTTTACACTTGTGTGTGTATAAGGTAATTGTTGTGAAATTGTTAGGATATATTACTTGTTAGCTATTACTGCATGGTCGGAACTAGAAGCACAAGCATTTCGCTACACTTGCATTAACATCTGCTAACCATGTGTATGTGACAAATAAATTTGATTTGATTTACCAAGAGTTTTCATCTATATTCTTCGTAGCTGTCTATTTACCACCACAAACCAATGCTGGCACTAAGACCGCACTCAACAAGCTGTATATGGCCATAAGCAAAGAGGAAAACATTCATCCAGAGGTGGCACCCCTAGTGGCCCGGGGACGTTAATGCAGGGAAACTTAAATCAGTTTTACCTCATTTCTATCAGCATGTTATTAAATGTGCAACCAGAGGGAAAAGAAACTCTAGACCACCTTTACTCCACACACAGAGATGCGTACAAAGCTCCCCCTCGTCCTCCATTTGGCAAATCTAACCATAATTCTATCCTCCTAATTCCTGTTTACAAGGAAAAACTAAAGCAGCAAGCACCAGTGGTCAGACAATGAAAAAAGCAGATGCTAAACTACAGGACTCTTTTGCTAAAACAGACAAATAGGTTCTGGGATTCTTCCGATGGCATTGAGGAGTAAACCACATCAGTCACTGGCTTCATCAATAAGTGCATCGATGACGTCGTCCCCACAGTGATCGTATGTACATACCTGAACCAGAAACCATGGATATCAGGCAAAATTCACACTGAGCTAAAGGGTAGTGCTTCTGCTTTCAAGGAGCGGTACTATAAACCGGAAGCTTATAAGAAATCCTGCTATGCCCTCTGACTAACTATCAAACAGGTAAAGCATCAATACAGGACTAAGATCGAATCGTACTACACCGGCTCCGACGCTCGTCGGATGTGGCAGGGCTTGCAAACTATTACAGACTACAAATAGAAGCTCTTGAGCTGCCCAGTGACACAAGCCTACCAGATTAGCTAAATTACTTCTATGCTCGAGGCAAGCAACACTGAGGCATGCATGAGAGCATCAGCTGTTCCAGACGACTGTGTGATCATGCTCTCCATAGCCGATGTGCGTAGGACCATCAAACAGGTCAACATTCACAAGGCCGCAGGGCCAGATAGATTAAAAGGATGTGCACATCGAGCATGCGCTGAGCAACTGGCAAGTGTCTTCACTGACATTTTCAACCTGTCTATCTGACTGAGTCTATAATACCAACATGTTTCAAGCAGACAACTATAGTCCCTGTGCCCAAGAACACTAAGGTAACCTGCCTAAATGACTACTGACCAATAGCACTCACATCTGTTGCCATGAAGTACTTTGAAACGCTGGAAATGACTCACATCAACACCATTATCCCAGAAACCCTAGACCCACTCCAATTTGCATACTGCCCCAACAGATCCACAGATGATGCAATCTCTATTGCACTCCACACTGCCCTTTCTCACCTGGACAAAGAGAACACCTATGTGAGAATGCTATTCATTGACTACAGCTCAGCATTCAACACCATAGTGCCCTCAAAGCTCATCACTAAGCTAAGGACCCTGGGACTAAACACCTCCCTCTGCAACTGGATCCTGGACTTCCTGAAGGGCCGCCCCCAGGTGGGAAGGGTAGGTAACAACACATCCACCACGCTGATCCTCAACATGGGGGCCCCTCAGGGATGCGTCCTCAGCCCCCTCTTGTACTCCCTGTTCACTCATGTCTGCATGGCCAGGCACGACTCCAACACCATCATTACATTTGCCGATGACACAACAGTGATAGGCCAGATCACCGACAACGATGAGACAGCCTATAGGGAGGAGGTCAGAGACCTGGCCGTGTGGTGCCAGGACAACAACCTCTACCTCAACATGATCATTACAAAGGAGATGATTGTTCACTACTGGAAAAGGAGGACCGAGCACGCTCCCGTTCTCATCGATGGGGCTGTAGTGGAGCAGTTTGAGAGCTTCAAGTTCCTTGGTGTCCACATCACCAAAAAACTATCATGGTCCAAACACACCAAGACAGTTGTGAAGAGGGCATGACAAAGCCTTTTCCCCCTCAGGAGACAGAAAAAGAAGAATTATACAGCTGCACCATTGAGAGCATCCTGATGGGTTGCATAACTGCCTGGTATGGCAACTGCTCAGCCTCTGACCGCAAGACACTACAGAGGCCCTAAAAATGGTCAAAGACTCCAGCCACCCTAGTCACAGACTGTTCTCTCTGGTACCGCACGTCAACCCAGACTGTTAGCATTGCCCCCCCTCTCCCCTTGTATGCTGTACCCAGACTAACATTTAACATTTAACATTTAAGTCTATTAGCATTGCCCCCTCTCCCCTTGGCTGTCCCAGACTAAGCAGCCCCCTCTCCCCTTGTATGCTGTACCCAGACTATTAGCATTGCCCCCTCTCCCCTTGTATAGACTATTAGCATTGCCCCCACCCTCTGAACATCTTTAATTTAACATTTAAGTCTATTAGCTACCCAGACAGACCCCCCTCTCCCCTTGTATGCTGTACTGTACCAGACTATTAGCATTGCCCCCCCCTCTCCCCTTGTATGCTGTACCCAGACTATTAGCATTGCCCCCTCTCCCCTTGTATGCTGTACCCAGACTATTAGCATTGCCCCTCTCCCCTTGTATGCTGTACCCAGACTATTAGCATTGCCCCCCTCTCCCCTTGTATGCTGTACCCAGACTATTAGCATTGCCCCCTCTCCCCTTGTATGCTGTACCCAGACTATTAGCATTGCCCCCTCTCCCCTTGTATGCTGTACCCAGACTATTAGCATTTCCCCCTCTCCCCTTGTATGCTGTACCCAGACTATTAGCATTGCCCCCCTCTCCCCTTGTATGCTGTACCCAGACTATTAGCATTGCCCCCCTCTCCCCTTGTATGCTGTACCCTAGACCCCCTATTAGACATTGCCCCTCCCCTCCCCCCTTGTATGCTGTACCCAGACTATTAGCATTGCCCCTCCCCCCTCTCCCCTTGTATGCTGTACCCAGACTATTAGCATTGCCCCCTCTCCCCTTGTATGCTGTACCCAGACTATTAGCATTGCCCCCTCTCATTGCCCTTGTATGCTGTACCTCGACTATTAGCATTGCCCCCCTCTCCCCTTGTATGCTGTACCCAGACTATTAGCATTGCCCCCCCTCTCCCCTTGTATGCTGCTGCTACTCTGTTTATATTCTATATATAGTCATTTTAACTCTACCTACATATTACCTTAATTACCTTGATTAAAAAAATAAAAATAAAAGTATGCTGTACCCAGACTATTAGCATGCCTCCCCCTTGTATGCTGTACCCAGACATTGACTCTCCCCTTGTACCCTCTATATAACCTCGCTATTTTTATTTTTACTGCTGCTCTTTAATTATTTGTTACTTTTATTTTTTACTTATCTATTTTGTACTTAAAAACATAATGTTTCATATTTCACATATATTGTAAAATTAAAAAAAATTAAAAATAATAACCAATTGCTTAATCAGTGTTAGTGTTCTGTGAGTTGGATGGACAACAGAAGGACAAGAAATTGACCTAATGTGTGAACATTGCTTATGGTGAGCTGAATGTATAAACACTTGTTGATTCAAACTATAAATTCATGTTTGCTTTTGGAAGGCAACACTGTATATTGGTTCAGCTTTATGCCCAAATGTTTAGCAAACTCACAATCCTATTGCAGCTGGTTACCTTACAATTGTAGATTGAATCAATATATATATATTTTTTTTTTTTACAGTGTACTTACGACTAAGTCTTGTGTGTCATATACCAGTATGTCACAATTCCCTGGTGATGAAACCAGTAGCACTAATCCTTTATGATAACTATGCTTCTAATATAACCACACAAACAAGCCAGCCAAACATCTAAACCAGGAAGTGAGGTCATAAAGTGCTTGGTGCCAAACAAGTGACGTAATCACTGGATGAGCACTCTGATAGCTGTTTGAGTAAAATTGTATTTTTGCATAATGACTCCTGTGTCTCCCTGCCTCTTAGTAATCTCTCATTTTCCATCTTTTAATGTTTGACTGAAAGATAAAGAGATAAATCCCAAAATAGAAGGGCAGGAGAGAGGGATGAGTGAGTCATCCAGATCAGTTGCACTGTGTCTGTGTGTCTGTGTGTCTGTGTGTGTGTGTCTGTGTGTCTGTGTGTCAGGGGGCAGAACACAGAGTACCCAGGCAGTTTTCCTGGCCAGTGTTCAGCTACAGGAGACTGCTTGCAGCTATGTGCCTCTGGGTCACCGACACTCACATCCTCAGTCCTCTCCCCCCTTCTTCTCTCCCGCCTCCCCATCATTACCCCCTCCAACTCCCTGCTCCCCTTCTTCTCTCCCTCCTCCCCATCATTACCCCTCCAACCCTTCCTCTCTCCCTCCTCCCCATCATTATCCCCTCCAACCCTCCCCCTACGTCTCTCCTCTTTCATTCCATCTCTCCCGCTCACTTTCACTCTTACTTTCCCCCCTCCTTATCTCTCCTTCGCTCCCTCCTTTATCTCTCTCCCTCTCCTCCCTCGCTCTCTACCTCTCTCTTCCCTCACTCTCTCCTGCTCCCTCTCACTCCCTCCCTATCTCAATCTTTCCGTCCTCTCCCTCTCTCTCCCCCTCTCTCTGCTGTGTCCTATAATATCTTGAGTGGTGTAGTGGGCTAGGTCATGTGAGGAGAATGTCATCTGCTGTGCCAAGCTTGCAGGCTGGCGCCTGTAGCACAGAAACAATGCCCCAAACATTTCCACCAGAACACACACACACACACACACACACACACACACACACACACACACACACACACACACACACACACACACACTCCACCAGCTACTGTTGTAGTCTAATCAGACTCTAACATAGGAGCATGAGGTGTGTTGGTGACAATCTGTGTGTCTAATGTTATGGCCTTTTGATATGAAGCTAAGTGGAGGCCAGTTAAATATAGAGTACAGTTAAATATAGAGGCCAGTTATATAGAGGCCAGGTATATAGAGGCCAGTTAAATATAGAGACCAGTTAAATATAGAGGCCAGTTAAATATAGAGGCCAGTTAAATATAGAGACCAGTTAAATATAGAGGCCAGTTAAATATGAAGACCAGTTAAATATAGAGGCCAGTTAAATATAGAGGCCAGTTAAATATAGAGGCCAGTTATATAGAGGCCAGTTATATAGAGGCCAGTTAAATATAGAGGCCAGTTAAATATAGAGGCCAGTTAAATATAGAGGCCAGTTATATAGAGGCCAGTTATATAGAGGCTAGTTAAATATGAAGGCCAGTTAAATATGAAGGCCAGTTAAATATGGAGGCCAGTTATATAGAGGACAGTTATATAGAGGCCAGTTATATAGAGGACAGTTAAATATGGAGGCCAGTTAAATATGGAGGCCAGTTATATAGAGGCCAGCTATATGTAGACCAGTATTAACACTTAAGGCCCAATTCCACAAAAGCAGAAGGGTGGTCAATTGTTTGGATAAAGCATCATTTTATTGTACGAAATTACCTGAAAATCCCAAATTGCCCCTTTAAATTAACTAACAATCCCTAAAGTAAACTTGGTTAAATTACCTGATAATCCCTAAAGTAAACTTGGTTAAATTACCTGATAATCCCCAAAGTAAACTTGGTTAAATTACCTGATAATCCCTAAAGTAAACTTGGTTAAATTACCTGATAATCCCCAAAGTAAACTTGGTTAAATTAACTAACAATCCCTAAAGTAAGATTGGTTCAATTCTCTCTTAATGTGGTGTTGTGTTGTCTCTCTTGATGTGATGTTGTGTTGTCTCTCTTGATGTGATGTTGTGTTGTCTCTCTTAATGTGGTGTTGTGTTGTCTCTCTTGATGTGGTGTTGTGTTGTCTCTCTTGATGTGATGTGTGTTTTGTCCTATATTTTTATTAAATGCATTTTTAATCCCAGCCCCTGCAGGAGGCCTTTTGCCTTTTGGTAGGTTAACCCACTGTTCCTAGGCCATCATTGTAAATAAGAATTTGTTCTTAACTGACTTGCCTAGTTAACTAAAAAATGTAATAAATTACCTGACAATCCCCAAAGTAAGCTTGGTTAAATTACCTGACAATCCCCAAAGTACGCTTGGTTAAATGACCTGACAATCCCCAAAGTAAGGTTGGTTAAATTACCTGACAATCCCCAAAGTAAGCTTGGTTAAAAAGGAAAAAGAAGCCATGCAACGACTATGATGGAACCTCTGAGCCATCCTTCAACTTCTGACCATTTTCCGTCCAATTCCTTCAATCCCTTTCCACAGTCATGTTTTTGATTTATCTAAAGCCTCCCGCTCTCTGTTCTTCAAAGCCGGCAATACCCTCCCCAGTGTGTGTGACTGTCCTCAATATGTGTGTGTGCGCATGCTTGTGTGCATGTGTGTAGGTCCCTGCTCATTGTGATCACTCAGAATTCACCTGTTCAGAATTCACCTGTTCAGAATTCACCTGTTCAGAAATCCTATGTCATTCTACTTCAAAGCTTCTGATCAAACTGCTTCTCATTGATCTGAGCCCACTCTCTGGTATCTAGATGAGAGATTAACAGGGAGGACAAAGGACAGAGATGAGAGAGAGCGAGAGCGAGAGGGAGGGAGAGGGTAATTGGAGAGAGAGATGGGTAGAGAGTGAGTGATAGAGAAAGAGCGAGAGAGATAGACAGAGAGAGAGAGAGAGGAGAGGAAGAATGATGGGATGAACATGGGAAATCAGAATTTACGAGCTTTAATGGGAGCAAATAATTAGGGAGAGAGAGAGTGTTAGCCTGCAAACAATAGAGCAGAGAGTGTTAGCCTACAAACAATGGACCAGAGAGAGAGTTAGAGAGTGTTAGCCTACAAACGATGGACCAGAGAGAGTTAGAGAGAGTTAGCCTGCAAACAATTGATCAGAGAGAGAGTTAGCCTACAAACAATGGACCAGAGAGAGAGAGTTAGAGAGTTAGCCTGCATACAATGGAGCAGAGAGTGTTAGCCTGCAAACAATGGAGCAGAGAGTGTTAGCCTGCAAACAATGGAGCAGAGAGAGTTAGCCTACAAACAATGGACCAGAGAGAGTTAGCCTACAAACAATGGACCAGAGAGAGAGAGTTAGCCTGCAAACAATGGACCAGAGAGAGTTAGCCTACAAACAATGGACCAGAGAGAGAGAGTTAGAGAGTTAGCCTGCATACAATGGAGCAGAGAGAGTTAGAGAGAGTTAGCCTGCAAACAATGGATCAGAAAGAGAGTTAGCCTACAAACAATGGAGGAGCAAGATTTAGAGTTAGCCTGCAAACAATGGAGAAGAGAGATCGAGTTAGAGAAATTTAGCCTGCAATCAATGGAGCACCAGGAGAGAGAGAGTTAGAGAGAGTTGGGAGTTAGCTGAGATGTGAGCATATAGGAATTATTAATGAAGTTCTCAGACAGACAATACACCAATAAGGGATTTACAGTCTAATCTCTTCACCCGTGCTCTCCAACCCTGTTCCAGGAGAGCTACCCAACTATTCTGTAGGTCTTAAATCCAACCCTGTTCCAGGAGAGCTACCCAACTGTTCTGTAGGTCTTAAATCCAACCCTGTTCCAGGAGAGCTACCCAACTGTTCTGTAGTTCTTAAATCCAACCCTGTTCCAGGAGAGCTACCCAACTGTTCTGTAGGTCTTAAATCCAACCCTGTTCCAGGAGAGCTACCCAACTGTTCGGTAGGTCTTAAATCCAACCCTGTTCCTGGAGAGCTACCCAACTGTTCTGTAGGTCTTAAATCCAACCCTGTTCCAGGAGAGCTACCCAACTGTTCTGTAGGTCTTAAATCCAACCCTGTTCCAGGAGAGCTACCCAACTGTTCTGGTCTTAAATCCAACCCTGGTCTTAAATCCAACCCTGTTCCAGGAGAGCTACCCAACTGTTCTGTAGGTCTTAAATCCAACCCTGTTCCAGGAGAGCTACCCAACTGTTCGGTAGGTCTTAAATCCAACCCTGTTCCAGGAGAGCTACCCAACTGTTCGGTAGGTCTTAAATCCAACCCTGTTCCAGGAATGAAACCAACCTGTAGGTTTAAAATCCAACCCTGTTCCAGGAAAGTTACCCACCTATAGGTTTAAAATCCAACCCTGTTCCTGGAGAGCTACCCACCTGTAGGTTTAAAATTCAACCCTGTTCCTGGAGAGCTACCCACCTGTAGGTTTAAATTCCAACCCTGTTCCTGGAGAGCTACCCACCTGTAGGTTTAAATTCCAACCCTGTTCCCGGAGAGCTACCCACCTGTAGGTTTAAAATCCAACCCTGTTCCTGGAGAGCTACCCACCTGTAGGTTTAAATTCCAACCCTGTTCCCAGAGAGCTACCCACCTGTAGGTTTAAAATCCAACCCTGTTCCTGGAGAGCTACCCACCTGTAGGTTTAAAATCCAACCCTGTTCCTGGAGAGCTACCCACCTGTAGGTTTAAAATCCAACCCTGTTCCTGGAGAGCTACCCACCTGTAGGTTTAAAATCCAACCCTGTTCCTGGAGAGCTACCCACCTGTAGGTTTAAAATCCAACCCTGTTCCTGGAGAGCTACTGTCTGGTCTTTGGCATCATTAAACTGAAGATTAATCGTTATCAAATGACTCTCTGTAATTATTATTACACGATTAAACTGATTAATCATGTAACTGTAATTAACTAGGAAGTCAGGGTACCAAGGAAAATATTCAGATTACAAAATTATAATCCTGTTATAATCCATGTTAATCCTTTGCACATGAACGCCCACTCATTCGGGAACAATTGCAATTAATACATACAGATACATACAAAAAAGTATTTAGTCAGCCACCAACTGTGCAAGTTCTCCCACTTAAAAAGAGGAGAGAGGCCTGTAATTTTCATCATAGGTACACTTCAACTATGACAGACAAAATGAGGAAAAAAATCCAGAAAATCACATTGTAGGATTTTTAACCTCTTGATTCTAGCCATCCCGGATCCGGGATTGTGAATACAGCCTCAAGCTCATTACCATAACGCAACGTTAACTATTCATGAAAATCGCAAATGAAATGAAATAAATATATTTGCTCTCAAGCTTAGCCTTTTGTTAACAACACTGTTATCTCAGACTTTCAAAATATGCTTTTGAACCATAGCTAAACAAGCATTTGTGTAAGAGTATTGATAGCCTAGCATAGCATTTAGCCTAGCATTCAGCATGCAACATTTTCACAAAAACAAGAAAAGCATTCAAATAAAATAATTTACCTTTGAAGAACTTCAGATGTTTTCAATGAGGAGACTCTCAGTTAGATAGCAAATGTTCAGTTTTTCCAAAAAGATTATTTGTGTAGGACAAATCACTCCGTTTTGTTCATCACGTTTGGCTATGAAAAAAACCTGTATCCAGGAGTGTAATTCTCTCCGCAAGCTCATTAGCATAACGCAACGTTAACTATTCGTGAAAATCGCAAATGAAATGAAATAAATATGTTAGCTCTCAAGCTTAGCCTTTTGTTAACAACACTGTCATCTCATATTTTCAAAATATGCTTTTTAACCATAGCTAAACAAGCATTTGTGTAACAGTATTGATAGCCTAGCATAGCATTAAGCCTGGCATTCAGCATGCAACATTTTCACAAAAACAAGAAAGCATTCAAATAAAATAATTTACATTTGAAGAACTTCAGATGTTTTCAATGAGGAGACTCTCAGTTAGATAGCCAATGTTCAGTTTTTCCAAAAAGATTATTTGTGTAGACAAATCGCTCCGTTTTCTTCATCACGTTTGGGTAAGAAAACCCCCGAAAATTAAGTCATTACAACGCGATCTTTTTTCCAAATTAACTCCATAATATCGACAGAAACATGGCAAACGTTATTTAGAATCAATCCTCAAGGTGTTTTTCACATATCTATCGATGATAAATCATTCGTGGCAGTTTAGTTTCTCCTCTGAAGAAATGGAACGCGCATGGACCTAGAGATTACGCAATAATTTCGACGCAGGACACCGGGCGGACACCTGGTAAATGTAGTCTCTTATGGTCAAATCTTCCAATGATATGCCTACAAATACGTCACAATGCTGCAGACACCTTGGGGAAACGGCAGAAAGTGCAGGCTCATTCCTGGCGCATTCACAGCCATATAAGGAGACATTGGAACACAGCGCCTTCAGAATCTGGGGCATTTCCTGTATGAAATTTCATCTTGGTTTCGCCTGTAGCATTAGTTCTGGGGCACTCACAGATAATATCTTTGCAGTTTTGGAAACGTCAGAGTTGTTTCTTTCCAAAGCTGTCAATTACATGCATAGTCGAGCATCGTTTCGTGACAAAATATCTTGTTTAAAACGGGAACGTTTTTTATCCAAAAAACGAAGAAGTTAATGAATTTATTTGCAAATGATGGTGAAAAATAAGTATTTGGTCAATAACAAAAGTTTTTCTCAATACTTTGTTATATACCCTTTGTTGGCAATGACAGAGGTCAAACGTTTTCTGTAAGTCTTCACAAGGTTTTCACAAACTGTTGCTGGTATTTTGGCACATTCCTCCATGCATCTCCTCTAGAGCAGTGATGTTTTGGGGCTGTTGCTGGGCAACACAGACTTTCAACTCCCTCCAAAGATTTTTTTATGGCGTTGAGATCTGGAGACTGGCTAGGCCACTCCAGGACCTTGAAATGCTTCTTACGAAGCCACTCCTTCGTTGCCCGGGCGGTGTGTTTGGGATCATTTTCATGCTGAAAGACCCAGCCACGTTTCATCTTCAATGCCCTTGCTGATGGAAGGAGGTTTTCACTCAATCTCACGATACATGTCCTCATTCATTCTGTCCTTTACACGGATCAGTCGTCCTGGTCCCTTTGCAGAAAAACAGCCCCAAAGCATGATGTTTCCACCCCCATGCTTCACAGTAGGTATGGTGTTCTTTGGATGCAACTCAGCATTCTTTGTCCTCCAAACACAACGAGTTGAGTTTTTACCAAAAAGGTTTATTTTGGTTTCATCTGACCATTTGACATTCTCCCAATCTTCTTCTGGATCATCAAAATGCTCTCTAGCAAACTTCAGACGGGCCTGGACATGTACTGGCTTAAGCAGGGGGACACGTCTGGCACTGCAGGATTTGAGTCCCTGGCGGCGTAGTGTGTTACTGATGGTAGGCTTTTTTACTTTGGTCCCAGCTCTCTGCAGGTCATTCACTAGGTCCCCCCGTGTGGTTCTGGGATTTTTGCTCACCGTTCTTGTGATCATTTTGACCCCGCGGGGTGAGATCTTGCGTGGAGCCCCAGATCAAGGGAGATTATCAGTGGTTTTGTATGTCTTCCATTTCCTAATAATTGCTCCCACAGTTGATTTCTTCAAACCAAGCTGCTTACCTATTGCAGATTCAGTCTTCCCAGCCTGGTGCAGGTCTACAATTTTGTTTCTGGTGTCCTTTGACAGCTCTTTGGTCTTGGCCATAGTGGAGTTTGGAGTGTGGCTGTTTGAGGTTGTGGACAGGTGTCTTTTATACTGATAACAAGTTCAAACAGGTGCCATTAATACAGGTAACGAGTGGAGGACAGAGCAGCCTCTTAAAGAAGAAGTTAGAGGTCTGTGAGAGCCAGAAATCTTGCTTGTTTGTAGGTGACCAAATACTTATTTTTCACCATAATTTGCAAATAAATTCATTAAAAATCCTACAATGTGATTTTCTGGATTTTTTTTCTCTGTACCTATGATGAAAATTACAGGCCTCTCTCAGCTTTTAAGTGGGAGAACTTGCACAATTGGTGGCTGACTAAATACATTTTTGCCCCACTGTATATATTTACGCTCAGTGTGTTGTCGGGGTCTCTGTTGAAAAGTTTGTTTCTGTTGGAGAGTTTGTCCACCCTTTCTGTTGTGGTTAGAATGGTTAGTTCAGAGTGACATTCATTCATGTCGTTATGGATAGATGTTTCGGCGGTTGTCGTTCTTCACGGTCAATGATACCGAATTCTTAGCTGCAGGCTAGTAATTAATATCAAAGACTTGTTCTTATTCTGTCGGTATCGATAGTCTAAGAGTTTAACCACGTGGGATGGTTAAAAGATTCAACAGTCAAACCTTGGCCCTCTTGTTATCGAGGTAAGCTGGTCTGCAACCTTAGTCCTCTTGTAATTGAGAGGAACATGGTCTGTTGACAAATTCTCAAGGTGGGGGCTTTATTCGGAATTGCAGAAAAGGGCCTGTCCCAGGATGCCCGACCATAACTGTGCTCATGGGCGGTCCTCTGATTTAGTCAAACTCCAAAGGGAATTGGATTTTCCTTCATTAAACAGTCCAAAATCACATTACACAATTTCACAAACAGTATCATCCTCACTCATTCATCTTATACAACAATTAGATGTAAGCCTCATATCTGAGGCTATTATATAAACAGCGTTATGGTAATGTGGCCGTATTGTCTCCTATGAGTTTCACATAATTGTACGAAACGGACAAGTTCGTAGCTGGATTCTTCACCAATCTTTTATATCTTCTCCAGAACATAAATGTAGTTCGGTTCTCCAGTTCTGTGAGGTGTAAGAAATTCCTTTGTTCTCTATGAAAATTCACTCTGTCTCTATACTGTGGCCATGAGGAGACAATCTCCTCCAGGAATTTACGACCTCTCTCTGATCACAGCAGCCTGGGTGTAGGAGACAAGGAGAGGGGGATGGGGCTTGCTATACCCAAAGAGGGCAACGTCATGACACTACCCACCTGTAGGTTTAAAATCCAATCCTACAGGACGGTAGCTCTCTAGGAACAGGGTTGGAGATAAAACCTACAGGAGGGTAGCTCACCAGGAACAGGGTTGGAGTTAAAACCTACAGGAGGGTAGCTCACCAGGAACAGGGTTGGAGTTAAAACCTACAGGAGGGTAGCTCACCAGGAACAGGGCTGGAGTTAAAACCTACAGGAGGGTAGCTCACCAGGAACAGGGCTGGAGAGCCCTGAGGGGTATCCTACGAAGCAAGCTAGATCTACTCAGGGTTTTCTAACGCTACCCAGCTTCAGTTAGCTTCATATTACAGTTCAGGCTTTATCTGTACTACAAAGGGGGATATTTCTCGTCCGCCTGCCACTAACTTTAGCAGGCTTGTAACTGTGCGTGCATGTTGCACAAGGCTAGTCGAAACGCAGACTTCTTCATTGTGCAAAATGCTGAAATATCAATCCTCGGGTGAGTCAGTACCACATTTTAATGTGTGTCGAAATCAAAATGAAACAAAAGTTATCTTGCAAATTCAACAGGTGGTGGTGTGAAATAGCGGCATCTTTATTTTATTACTCTGTGGTGTGCTTGGTGTGCTTGGTGTTCTTGGTGTTCTTGGTATTCTTGGTGTTCTTGGTGTGCTTGGTGTTCTTGGTGTTCTTGGTGTGCTTGGTGTGCTTGGTGTTCTTGGTGTGCTTGGTGTTCTTGGTGTTCTTGGTGTGCTTGGTGTTCTTGGTGTGCTTGGTGTGCTTAGTGTGCTTGGTGTGCTTGGTGTTCTTGGTGTGCTTGGTGTGCTTGGTGTTCTTGGTGTGCTTGGTGTTCTTGGTGTGCTTGGTGTGCTTGGTGTTCTTGGTGTTCTTGGTGTGCTTAGTGTGCTTGGTGTGCTTAGTGTGCTTGGTGTTCTTGGTGTGCTTGGTGTTCTTGGTGTGCTTGGTGTTCTTGGTGTGCTTGGTATTCTTGGTGTGCTTGGTGTTCTTTATCAATGCACATGTACCACAAGTGTTACATTGTGTGAAGTTGAAATGCATTGTCATTACTAAATGTGTAATGCGATATATTTTAACACACAAAAAAAATTGATTGATAAAATATTGAATCAGTCGTCTGCCTCAAATGAAGGGGATGATGACGCAATCTTTGCAAGAGGGAGGGAATCTGATTTCAATGGTCCTCAACTCACGGATCAGTCATTTCATTCAGGGTAAGTGGAGTTAGGTGTGAGTTAGCCCCAGAGCAGGTTCCTTCTGAAGGATTCGTTGCCATAGAAATGTACCTGGCTAAAAGGTGAGACACTTCTGCATGATCGGTTATTCAGAGTTGAACTCAAGAGATGACGAAAGTTTACTCGATAACACCTGAAACCTGCTTCGTAGGATAGCCCTCTGCTCGTCAGTCTAAGAGCTGAGCCTGAACCCCGCTCCGATAATATATAATCCAATAATTGTATTTGGATAAAAAGGTCATATTCCTTGGCCTCAGTTATATTTTTCTATCTTAATGACTGATTAGGAATATTGATTTTCAGTTCTCCGGCTATTTGTCATACAATTATAACTGTCCAAATTCTGCTAAAGTCTATACAAGTTTTAGTTATTTAGATAAATAGTTAATAAGACAGCTTCACCATCTGGCAGTCCGACGGACGAATCTGGGTCATCGGGACACCTGCTCATTGAACATCTCATTCCATAATCATGGGCAGTGATATGGAGTTGGTCCCCCCTTTGCTGCTACAGAATAACAGCTTCCACTCTTCTGGGAAGGCTTTCCACTAGATGTTGGAACATTGTTGTGGGGACTTGCTTCCATTCAGCCACAAGAGCATGAGTGAGGTCAGGCACTGTTGTTGGTTGATTATTCCTGGCTCGCAGTCGGGGTTCCAATTCATCCCAAAGGTGTTCAATGGGTTTGAGGTCAGGGCTCTGTGCAGGCCATTCAAGTTCTTCCACACCGATCTCGACAAACCCTTTCTGTATGGACCTCTCCTTGTGCACGGGGTCACTGTCATGCTGAAACAGGAAAGGGTCTTCCCCAAACTGTTGCCACAAAGTTGGAAGCACAGGATTGTTTAGAATTTTACAGAGTAACGTTAAGATTTTCCTTCACTTGATCTAAGGGGCCTAGCCCGAACCATGAAAAACAGCCTCAGACCATTATTCCTCCTCCACCAAACTTTACAGTTGGCACTATGCACTCGGGCAGGTAACATTCTCCTGGCATCCTCCAAACCCAAACCTGTCCATAGGACTGCCAGATGGTGAAGCGCGATTCATCACTCCAGAGAATGCGTTTCAACTGATCCAAGCCGGCTTCACCATTCTTGGGAAGCGGAATGACTATGGCTTCCCTCCAGGCCTAAGGACCAACACCTTCCAATAGACTTAGATTAAAGATGCATTATGACAGATAGGAGTGGCCACAGTCAGCTACCATCCTCAGTAGCTTTCCATCTATGTTGTCAATGCCAGGAGGTTTGTCTTTATTGATCATAGCAATTACTTTTCCACCTCTCCTACACTAACTTTACCAAATTTAAACTTGCAATGCTTTTCTTTCATTATTTTTATATTTTTTATGCATGAACATGATGGCTCACTGTTCGTTGTTGACATTTCCTGCCTAACTTGGCCTACTTTGCCAATGAATTTATCATTAAAATAATTTGTAACATCAAATGGTTTTGGGATAAATAAGCCCTCTGATTCGATAAAAGATGTTGAATTTGTCTTTCTGCCCATACTTTAATTTAAAGTACTCCAAAGTTTTTTTTCCATCATACTTTATATCATTGATCTTGGCTTTTTGTTGGTTGAGTTTTGTCACATAGTTTCTCAATTTGCAGTAAGTCAGCCAGTCAGATGTGCAGCCAGACTTATTAGCCACTCCTTTTGGCCCATCTCTTTCAACCATACAGTTTTTCAATGCCTCATCAATCCATGGAGCCTTAACAGTTCTAACAGGTGCACGTTTATCAATCATTGGAAGAAGCAATTTCATAAATGCATCAAGTGCAGCATCTGGATGCTCCTCACATCAGAGCAACAAATATATATTTTTTACTTCATCCACATAAGAGTCACAGCAAAATAAAAAAATAGTAATGTAGAGTGAGTTTAGAGTTAAAAAGTAGCTTTCTTACCTTAACTAACTGGCTGTCTCTAGTCAGAGTGAGCCGGGAGCAAACCAGAGCAGAGACTCGTTGCTAGGCAACTCAGACGCAGGCTGTAGTGAGTAGTCAGAGAGAAGGGAGCAGCAGGAAGCAGCCAACAAAAACAGCAAAGCTAGCAACCCAAAAAAGTTTCACATCATTTCTCTCCTGTTTAACTGGTTTGTGTACAGTATCAACTTGATTTTGTTGTTCAGAAGCCAAAGGCACAGTCATTGTAATTGTTTGTAAACTTGTGTAGTCAAATTAATCTATGATCGTATGCTATCCATTTGTTGTTTGTATGCTGTTCTTTGTATGACATTTTAATATTTGATTATTAACCAATGATATTAGGCCACTCTTGGCCATGATTACAGACACCTGTGTCTTTTGACACTATATAAATGAGTCATCCCGCAGTGTTTGTGATCATACCCTGATGATGACAGCTTGGCTGTCGAAACATTGGTATTACATTTTTGCATCTGAGCTCCTAGAGTGTGCGTCTCTCTTTTATTGTAAATTGTCTGCTTATATGCCACCTTTATTTATCCTACGGTTCTGACTTGGTGTACAGGGAGAACACTGTAAGAATGGCCCATGTTCTGAATTCTGTCACTGTACATTTCAAAAGTGCTGAACAAATAGTTATGTTGACTACGTCCATCCTAGCTTGCTCATCAATGTCTTAATTAAAATGACGTATTGCCTTATGCCATAGTTTGTACATCTCAATTGTTAGTAGAAACCACATTTGTTTAAGAGCTTAAAAAACATGTGACATTGGGGTGACAGGTAGCCTTGTGGTTAGAGCTTTGGAATTGTAACTGAAAGGTTTCAAGATCGAATCCCTGAGCTGACAAGGTAAAAATCTGTCATTCTGCCCCTGAACAAGGCACTTAACCCACTGTTCCTGGGCTGTCATTGAAAATAAGAATTTGTTCTTTAACGGACTTGCCTAGTTAAATGAAGGTTAAAACAAATAGCAAGCCTATTCTCTCATATTACTGAACAACTACTGTAATAAAGCGGAGAATGAAACACATATTTTTCAAACATCTGCCAAACTGCAATTTGCAAAGTGTGTGTGTGCTGAGGGGTTGAAGCTACCAACCCAGGGTGAACAATGAGCATCGTGGATGTAAGCAATGTTCCTATGAGCTCTGGCAACTTAGATTACATGTTTGATATTACTGCATGGTCGGAACTAGAAGCACAAGCATTTCGCCACACTCGCATTAACATCTGCTAACCATGTGTGTATGTGACCAATAACATTTGATTTGATTCATGGCCCGGGATAAGTTATTTTCTCTTCTTGTGCACAGCTTGAGGATTGTCCTGACTGAGGAAGATATACGTTCCTCTCAAGTTCTTGACTCTTTCTAAAACAGCTACTTTGACCTTGAACCTCAGGAACTTGACCACTATTGGCCTGGGCCTGTCACCTGGGCTGGTGGTGGGTTTTTCAGTCCCGTGGGCGTGCTCCACCTCAATCTTCCTGTGGTCCAGCTTCAGTTTCCAAGAGAATCATTTCCCTCAATTTGTCCTCAGACTCCGTCCAGGGCTTGTGTGGAGATTCTGCAATTCCGTCCACAACATTGTTGTTCCGCTTCGATTGTCCCTCTCCGCCATTGTTATCATGGATTCACACACAGAACTGATGTCCTCTCTCAGTGACTTACAGACTGCTGTCATCTAGCTGTTTGCATGTTTAACCTCATCGAGCTGACCCTGGGAGAACTGCAAACTGTTCTTCAGGTCCTAGATCCTGCACCTCCGTTACTCGGTAGCGCCATGCCATTGTTATGAATGTTCTTAAGCCGCCATCTATCAGTGGCGCCATAGTGGTGCCCTGAAGGAGTGGTAAGCACAGTCATTCTGGACGGAGGCTAACTACGGTTTCGTCTAAGGGTGTGTTTGTAAATTCACTCTGGCTATCTACTCTGACTTCAGAGCACTCTCTTCTGAGTGTGCCATAGCGCAGAATAATTGGAACAGTCAATAAAAAAACGTAATGAAATTGTTGCCAGTAGCACAGTTACCGTCACTAACGCTCTAGATAACATGAAAACAGCCTAACCAGCTCTGCTAGGGAGCGTAGAATGGTCAGAGTCAGGTGTTCTCTCATTTGTGTCTGGAAGTAGCTAGCAAGCTAGCCAACTTCAGTCAGTTATCTTGGGTGCTTGACTGCCATTGTTGGGTTAGAATGCTCAGATCAACCCTAGTCCTCTTAATTTAAGAATGGACAATCTGCTCTGAATTTACTAATGCCCAGAGCGCACTCAGAGCTCACTCTGGCATTCCAGAGTGAATTTACGAACACACCCTAAATTACACTATAGTGCCTGGAAATATGATGACATTGCTAAAGTAGTCAAATATTTAGTAGGCAACAACTTTGCCTGTCACGCGGGACTAGGTGGGTGCAGGAATCAGACGCAGAGAGAGTTCCACTGGGGTTAAGTACATTTACTAAGGCACACAAAATAATAAGCCCAACAAATACAGGACGCGGGACATACAACGAGACAACCCAAAAACCACAGGGTGTCAAGTTTAAGAGAAGACAATCCACCACTATCTAAAATACACAACATAAAGACAATCCACCACTACCTAAAATACACACAACATAAAGACAATCCACCACTATCTAAAATACACACGTAACATAAAGACAATCCACCACTACCTAAAATACACAACATAAAGACAATCCACCACTACCTAAAATACACACACGTAACATAAAGACAATCCACCACTACCTAAAATACACACAACATAAAGACAATCCACCACTACCTAAAATACACGTAACATAAAGACAATCCACCACTACCTAAAATACACACACGTAACATAAAGACAATCCACCACTATCTAAAATACACACAACATAAAGACAATCCACCACTACCTAAAATACACACACACAACATAAAGACAATCCACCACTACCTAAAATACACACACACAACATAAAGACAATCCACCACTACCTAAAATACACGTAACATAAAGACAATCCACCACTATCTAAAATACACACACGTAACATAAAGACAATCCACCACTACCTAAAATACACAACATAAAGACAATCCACCACTACCTAAAATACACAACATAAAGACAATCCACCTCTACCTAAAATACACAACATAAAGACAATCCACCACTATCTAAAATACACACACGTAACATAAAGACAATCCACCACTACCTAAAATACACACACACAACATAAAGACAATCCACCACTACCTAAAATACACACGTAACATAAAGACAATCCACCACTACCTAAAATACACACAACATAAAGACAATCCACCACTACCTAAAATACACACGGAACATAAAGACAATCCACCACTATCTAAAATACACACAACATAAAGACAATCCACCACTACCTAAAATACACAACATAAAGACAATCCACCACTACCTAAAATACACAACATAAAGACAATCCACCTCTACCTAAAATACACAACATAAAGACAATCCACCACTATCTAAAATACACACACGTAACATAAAGACAATCCACCACTACCTAAAATACACACACACAACATAAAGACAATCCACCACTACCTAAAATACACACGTAACATAAAGACAATCCACCACTACCTAAAATACACACAACATAAAGACAATCCACCACTACCTAAAATACACACGGAACATAAAGACAATCCACCACTATCTAAAATACACACGTAACATAAAGACAATCCACCACTACCTAAAATACACACACGTAACATAAAGACAATCCACCACTACCTAAAATACACGTAACATAAAGACAATCCACCACTACCTAAAATACACACGTAACATAAAGACAATCCACCACTACCTAAAATACACAACATAAAGACAATCCACCACTACCTAAAATACACGTAACATAAAGACAATCCACCACTACCTAAAATACACACGTAACATAAAGACAATCCACCACTACCTAAAATACACAACATAAAGACAATCCACCACTATCTAAAATACACAACATAAAGACAATCCACCACTATCTTAAATACACAACATAAAGACAATCCACCACTACCTAAAATACACACACGTAACATAAAGACAATCCACCACTACCTAAAATACACACGTAACATAAAGACAATCCACCACTACCTAAAATACACAGGTAACATAAAGACAATCCACCACTACCTAAAATACACACACACAACATAAAGACAATCCACCACTACCTAAAATACACGTAACATAAAGACAATCCACCACTACCTAAAATACACGTAACATAAAGACAATCCACCACTACCTAAAATACACGTAACATAAAGACAATCCACCACTACCTAAAATACACACACACAACATAAAGACAATCCACCACTACCTAAAATACACAACATAAAGACAATCCACCACTACCTAAAATACACAACATAAAGACAATCCACCACTACCTAAAATACACACGTAACATAAAGACAATCCACCACTACCTAAAATACACAACATAAAGACAATCCACCACTACCTAAAATACACACAACATAAAGACAATCCACCACTACCTAAAATACACAACATAAAGACAATCCACCACTACCTAAAATACACACAACATAAAGACAATCCACCACTATCTAAAATACACACGTAACATAAAGACAATCCACCACTACCTAAAATACACACACACAACATAAAGACAATCCACCACTATCTAAAATACACACACACAACATAAAGACAATCCACCACTACCTAAAATACACGTAACATAAAGACAATCCACCACTATCTAAAATACACGTAACATAAAGACAATCCACCACTACCTAAAATACACAACATAAAGACAATCCACCACTATCTAAAATACACGTAACATAAAGACAATCCACCACTATCTAAAATACACGTAACATAAAGACAATCCACCACTATCTAAAATACACAACATAAAGACAATCCACCACTACCTAAAATACACACAACATAAAGACAATCCACCACTATCTAAAATACACACGTAACATAAAGACAATCCACCACTATCTAAAATACACACACGTAACATAAAGACAATCCACCACTACCTAAAATACACAACATAAAGACAATCCACCACTATCTAAAATACACACACGTAACATAAAGACAATCCACCACTACCTAAAATACACACACACAACATAAAGACAATCCACCACTATCTAAAATACACAACATAAAGACAATCCACCACTACCTAAAATACACGTAACATAAAGACAATCCACCACTATCTAAAATACACACACGTAACATAAAGACAATCCACCACTACCTAAAATACACACACACAACATAAAGACAATCCACCACTATCTAAAATACACACGTAACATAAAGACAATCCACCACTACCTAAAATACACACGTAACATAAAGACAATCCACCACTACCTAAAATACACACACGTAACATAAAGACAATCCACCACTACCTAAAATACACACACACGTAACATAAAGACAATCCACCACTACCTAAAATACACGTAACATAAAGACAATCCCGCACAAAACAAAGGCGGGTCTACCTACTAAATATAGGGGAGCTCGTTAAACCAAACAACAGAAACACAGGTGAAACTAATCAGACAAAACAAACAGACAAATGAAAAAGGGATCGGTGGCGGCTAGTAGGACGGTGACGACGACCGCCGAGCACCGCCCGAACAGGCAGGGGAGCCAACTTCGGCGGAAGTCGTGACATTGCCAGTATTATCATGTCATCAAATTAACTTTAGACAGATGGCAATGTTGTCATTAGCTCGCAAAATTTTACAAAAATAGCTAGCAATCCCTAGAAGTCAATCTGGCAACATCAAAATGATGACAAAAGGTTGTCCTGCAAATTATTTGCCTAATTCTAAATGTCATTATATTTCCAAGCCCCTGTAATGCAATTTTGATCCAATCTTAATCCGTGCTTGTTGATGACGCATTGAGTAGAATCGGGGCATTAGTCTACAATTAACATTCAAAACAATATTGTGAGGAAACATGCAATCCATGAATAGAATCCTATAGGAGCCCAATAGGACTGGTTCCAAAATCTGATAGGATTTTCCTATTGGATTAGGCAAAGAGATGGAGATTGAGCTCCTTCCGCGTTCCGCCAGCCTCCCAAAACTTCCAGCCGACATTCTAGAATTTTGATGATTGACTTTAGCAAATTGTCCTCTAACCAGTGATATACATGTTATTCTAAGATGTTTTTTTAGTAAGGTTAGTTCTAACAGGACGAGCAACCCGACTCCTCCCTCTCGTTCTATTGATTTCAACATGATATCAATATGAGTGATTAACAAAAAGTTTTGCGTTTCTCTTTCCGTTTTGGCCACCCCAAAAATCATAATGTATCACTCCAAAATGTAGCTGGTTGGCTTCTGCAGGTTTTCCTCTAATGAGTGATGCAAACAATATTACGTTTCCATGTGGTTTTTGGGTTGTGTTAGTTTCAACAGCGCATACAACCTAATTTCTCCCTTTATCAATAGGATTGATTAATTGCCAATTGGTTTTTGGTGCATATGCAGTTTACAAGGTGCTCGTATAAAAAATCAAGTAGTATGGTTACTATTGTGGGACATGTATGTGTGGGACATGTATGTGTGGGACATGTATGTGTGGGACGTGTATGTGTGGGACGTGTATGTGTGGGACATGTATGTGTGGGACATGTATGTGTGGGACATGTATGTGTGGGACGTGTATGTGTGGGACATGTATGTGTGGGACATGTATGTGTGGGACATGTATGTGTGGGACGTGTATGTGTGGGATGTGTATGTGTGGGACATGTATGTGTGGGACGTGTATGTGTGGGACGTGTATGTGTGGGACATGTATGTGTGGGACATGTATGTGTGGGACATGTATGTGTGGGACATGTATGTGTGGGACATGTATGTGTGGGACGTGTATGTAACAATACAGAGGCGGATGCAAGATGCAAGCAACGATGGTTTAATGAATACAGGTTACAGCAGCAACAGGACAGACAGACTGTACTCAGACGGAATCCGACACAGGGACTAGGGCGCATCCTCCTATGAAAGCGTGCTGAGAAACCCAGGGGAGAGTGTCCGGATGGGTAGGAAGGAGCACAGCAGATAATCCACACAAGGGCGGCGAGAGATGAGCACGGACACACGACACAACCTCAGGGAAGTAACAACGATCTGACAACAAGAAACACTGGTTACAGAACATATAAAGGGAAGATAAGTGATTCCAGCTGGCGCAGACAATCAGGCCGAGATTGGGAACCACGCCCACACAAACACGGGAGAGAGAGAGAGAGAGAGAGAGAGAGAGAGAGAGAGAGAGAGAGAGAGAGAGAGAGAGAGAAAAGGAAAAGGAGGCAGTGGATTCATGAACCGTGACAGTGTATGTGTGGGACATGTATGTGTGGGACATTGTGTGGGACATGTATGTGTGGGACGTGTATGTGTGGGACATGTATGTGTGGGACGTGTATGTGTGGGACGTGTATGTGTGGGACATGTATGTGTGGGACATGTATGTGTGGGACATGTATGTGTGGGACGTGTATGTGTGGGACGTGTATGTGTGGGACATGTATGTGTGGGACGTGTATGTGTGGGACATTGTGTGGGACGTGTATGTGTGGGACGTGTATGTGTGGGACATGTATGTGTGGGACATGTATGTGTGGGACATTGTGTGGGATGTGTATGTGTGGGACGTGTATGTGTGGGACATGTATGTGTGGGACATGTATGTGTGGGACATGTATGTGTGGGACGTGTATGTGTGGGTAGTACATATTTATGTTTTCAATACATCACCAACTGTTTATTGATATTTGATTTGAACACATCAGAATAGGGTTTTGACATTGGGCTAATTTTTATTTTTAAGTAGTTCAATGGAATTCCAATAGGATTCTGATAGAGTTGACACGATATCCTATAAGGTCCAATAGGATTGTTTTTGATTCTCAATAGGAAAAAATGTGTTCAATAGAATTCCAATAGGATTCTGATACAGGTGACACGATATCCTATAGGACTGCTAGAATCCAATAGGATCCTTTAAAAAAAAATCCAATAGGAAAAAAGTAGTTCAATGGAATTCCAATAGGATTCTGATACAGGTGTCACAAAATTCTATAGGATTGTGAGAATTCTAGGATATTTTGACTAGGGATATAGCACCAAAAAAGGTTCTGCTATAGCTACAAGCCAAATGATCCTTATTTGGCTCTTTATAGAACCATTTGTTTTTTAATGTGGAAGACAAAAAAATACAGCATCGTCTTTAGTTAGTCTTACGTAATGTGTACCGGTAATTCACATTCAAAAAAAGCACAAAAGCCAACAGGAACCAAGGACATACAGTTGACACCTGTGTCTCTCTGCTTTACACATATCAATGAACCTCAGGAGTTGTGTCAGAGAGTTGAGAGATTTACATTTACATTTAAGTCATTTAGCAGACGCTCTTATCCAGAGCGACTTACAAATTGGTGCATTCACCTTATGACATCCAGTGGAACAGTAGTGCATCTAAATCTTTTAAGGGGGGGGGGGGGGGTGAGAGGGATTACTTTATCCTATCCTAGGTATTCCTTAAAGAGGTGGGGTTTCAGGTGTCTCCGGAAGGTGGTGATTGACTCCGCTGTCCTGGCGTCGTGAGGGAGTTTGTTCCACCATTGGGGGGCCAGAGCAGCGAACAGTTTTGACTGGGCTGAGCGGGAACTGTACTTCCTCAGTGGTAGGGAGGTGAGCAGGCCAGAGGTGGATGAACGCAGAGAGATGTATAACAAGCAGGACTGTTGAAACAACCTCAATTTGAAACATTCTGTCTGGTTCAGTATTCCATGGAGATGTTACCACGAACACAGAACGCAGGTACTGAATAGAATTGGATCTAATACATACCAGAACATTGGTAGATCATTGTTGTGCTAAGCTAGCATTTCGTTTTCTGTCCTCTCAAATGTTTGACTGACAGTGACCGATACACAACAGTGTTCCTGTCTGGAGAGACAAACAACACTTGCCTGTGGAATGGAAAGTAATTCAAAGCAATAGAAGTATAAATGGAGGAAAATGTGATTATTTCTGTTGTCAACAGCTCCTGCTGGACAGAGACTGAGCAGGACCTACAACAGGACAGATAAATGATCCCCTCTCTCTCTCTCTCTCTCCCCCATCTCTCTCTCTCTCTCTCTCTTCTCTCTCTCTCTCTCTCTCTCTCTCTCTCTCTCTCTCTCTCTCGCTCTCTCTCTCTCTCTCTCTCTCTCTCTCTTTCTCTCTCTCTCTCCTCTGTCTCTCTCCCTCTCTCTCTCTCTCTCTTTCTCTCTCTCTCTCCTCTGTCTCTCTCTCTGTCTCTCTCTCTCTCTGTACATTTAAACACACATTTTGGATATTATCAGTGGCGATTTTAGCATGTAAATCTTGGTGGGATAAACCCCCCCAATTTTTTTCATGCACGCCAGCAAAGCCACTACAGAACACAACAGTAGCTGTTAGGTAACATTCAGGGCCAACATAAAGCTGTCCCAACAGCAGAGTCCCAACAGCAGTCCCAACACCTTACCACTACTACACCTGGCTATCAGCAGAGTCCCAACAGCAGAGTCCCAACAGCAGTCCCAACACCTTACCACTGCTACACCTGGCTATCAGCAGACTCCCAACAGAAGAGTCCCAACAGCAGTCCCAACACCTTACCACTACTACACCTGGCTACCAGCAGAGTCCCAACAGCAGAGTCCCAACAGCAGTCCCAACACCTTACCACTGCTACACCTGGCTACCAGCAGAGTCCCAACAGCAGAGTCCCAACAGCAGTCCCAACACCTTACCACTGCTACACCTGGCTACACCTTACCACTGCTACACCTGGCTACACCTGGCTATCAGCGGAGCCTTGTCTGGCAGCGAAACAGTTCATTCAGCTTCATTTACTGCCTTTAAAAAAAAATATAGCTGATATGGCTGACTTGCTTAAATAAATGTGGTTTCTACTGACAATTGAGTACAAACAATGACAAGGGAACGACGAACGGATCAGAGGCAATCCGTAATTTCGAATTAAGACATTAATGAGCGAGCTAGGACGAACGTAGTCAACTATTTGTTCAGCACTTTTGAAATGTACAGCGACATAATTCAGAACATGTGCCGTTCTTATAGTATTCTCCCTGTACACCAAGTCAGAACTCTAGGATAAATAAAAGTGGCATATAAGCAGACAATGAAAGCTCTTACAATATTTAATGACATTTCTCTAAAAACAGGCTATAGGCTACATGTGCACCACCAGGTCAGAACGGTAGGCCAAATGATGAGGGGAAAAGGGACCAAATTATTAGGATGAGGCACATGAGCTACTAACAGCTTACTACACAACATACACTTAGTATTGCTTTCTTAACTACATTATACATATCTCCCTGTCATATTACATCATTTATGCAGCAGCATACAAGACATTGTGGACTCACTTTGTTGTGTTGTGCTCACTTCAACAGGACGTTGGTGCGGCAGTCCTTTGTTGGCAAATTTTGTCATCAGTCTGGCATTCCCTGGATTTATGGTGCTTTCAAGAACTGGGAGCTTGGAAAAAAAACAAGGTTGAATCATGATGACGTCAGGCATCTTCAGTTCGTAGCTCTAGAAAGAGGCCAGAGTTCCCGACTTGAATGTTTATCCTTTTAAGCTTGAAAAAGAGACCCTTAAACCCAGACTTGGACCACACACCCACTCCACTGAATAGCAGACTAGTGATTGCCAGTAGATTGTTGACTTGATTCATGACGGTGACTGCTTGTCTAGCATGCTAGCTAAGATTTTGAAAGTATGATGTATCAGTCTAATCAGTCTAATCAAAGATACTGTAGATATGTGTTTTGACATAATTTTATCTGTGGCCAATGAACTCGAGCCTTCTTGGATGGGCACTTCTAATATAACTCTATGGCAGCACCCAAGTTGCTTGAATTTTTTAGCACTAGCCGTAGATTTTGCAGTGACGTACTGTACTGTAGTGTCCCCATGAGTGACAGAACACTGAGCCAATCACAGCGAAACTAGAGAACCCCCTGGCTGCCCCACCAACACAGAAAACACCGAGCCAATCACAGCGAAACTAGAGAACCCCCTGGCTGCCCCACCAACACAGAAAACACTGAGCTGCACTGAAACACCTGCATTTAGGAGCTGCTTTACTCAAGAAAGCCATCAAAAGTTTTTACGTGGCTTTATTAACTCAATGATTTTCATTGTTTGCAAACTGATATGTGACACGTATTAATGCCAAAATAACATGCAAGACAGGCAACAACAACAACAACAACATATATACAGGACACCTATTCATTCCAGGGTTTTTCTTTATTTTTCTACATTGTAGAATGATAGTGAAGACATAAAAACTATGAAATAACACATATGGAATCATGTAGTAACCAAAAAAGTGTTATTCTTCAAAGTAGCCAGGTGTAGGTGTACTGTAATATAAAAATTAAGAATTATACTTGCCACTGAGATGCCTGTAAGTTACTGTCAAATACCCGGCAACCTCAAGAAGTTATGTTACAACTAGTACCAGTATTAATTTTATAATGTTTATTCTCATTAATATTATTTGTTGTTATTGCCGTTAATGCTGTTACTCATACCATTGTTATTGCTTTATTACTAATAGTCTAGTATATTCCTGTTGGACTATCGGTGTTATATGTTTACATTGACAATGGAAGTGTTAACTTTCCATGTCAATATAGTATATTGAGCTGAATGGAATCGAGCAGGGCTGGTTGCACGAACGGGTCTATTCTAGATCATGTCAGATTATTCACTAAATATACACACAACAAACAATAAGTATCGTATGAGTATTAAACGGTGAGTTCTCTACAAACCGATCTCTTTAGAAGTCTCTCTGATGAACATTAGAGGTGTGGAACCAACTCTCTCTATAGTCACACAGTGTGTAGGGTTGCAAAGGAAGACTATTTACCAGTAAACTACCAGAATGGTGGTAACTTTCAAGGGATATATGGAATTTTATCAGATCATAGGTGTCTAATTACCTCTGGCCCCCTGTTTGGCCTTATCACATGTAAAATACACATATTCCATTTTTTTTATATGATTTTAAAATAGAAAAATAGACTGACAAAGCTGAAAAACATGATCCTAAATATAACCCATCAACTTAGTTAATACCATTGGTGTTTAATATGAGGGTTTCAACTTAGTGAATACCATTGGTGTAAGGGTTTTCCTGTGGTGAAGTAGAGGCGGACCAAAACGCAGCGTGGTTATATTGATTCGTGTTTAATAAAAACAGATAAACATGAACACTACAAAACAATAAACGTGGAAAACCAAAAACAGCCCTATCTGGTGCAAAACACAGAGACAGGAACAATCACCCACAAACACACAGTGAAACCCAGGCTACCTAAGTATGATTCTCAATCAGAGACAATTAATGACACCTGCCTCTGATTGAGAACCATACTAGGCCGAAACATAGAAATACCCCAAAACATAGAAAAACAAACATAGACTGCCCACCCAACTCACGCCCTGACAATACTAAATAAATACAAAACAAAGGAAATAAAGGTCAGAACGTGACAGTACCCCCCCAAAGGTGCGGACTCCGGCCGCAAAACCTTAACCTATAGGGGAGGGTCTGGGTGGGCGTCTGTCCGCGGTGGCGGCTCTGGCGCGGGAAGCGGACCCACTTCACCATTGTCTTAGTCCGCTTTATTGTCCGCCTCCGTGGCTTTCTAACCATGGCCACCCTTCTCAATGACCCCACTGGACAGAGGGGCAGCTCGGGACAGAGGGGCAGAAGCTCTGGGCAGAGGGGGTCTGGCGCCTCTGGGCAGAGGGGGACCGGCGCCTCTGGGCAGAGGGGGACCGGCGCCTCTGGGCAGAGGGGGACCGGCGCCTCTGGGCAGAGGGGGACCGGCAGCTCTGGACAGACGGGAGCACCTGTACGGATGAGCTGGAGAGACAGCCTGGTGCGGGGGGCTGCCACCGGAGAGCTGGTGCGTGGAGGTGGTGACGGATAGACCGGACCGTGCAGGCGCACTGGAGCTCTTGAGCACCGAGCCTGCCCAACCCTACCTGGTTGCATGCTCCCGGTCACCCTGCCAGTGCGGCGAGGTGGAATAGCCCGCACTGGGCTATGCAGGCGAACCGGGGACACCATGCGCAAGGCTGGTGCCATGTAAGCCGGCCCAAGGAGACGCACTGGAGACCAGATGCGTAGAGCCGGCTTCATGGCACTTGGCTCGATGCCCACTCTAGCCCGGCCGATATGCGGAGCTGGAATGTACCGCACCGGGCTATGCACCCGCACTGTGCGCTTCACAGCATAACACGGTGCCTGCCCGGTCTCTCTCGCCCCCCGGTAAGCACAGGAAGTTGGCGCAGGTCTCCTACCTTGCTTCGCCACACTGCCTGTGTGCCTCCCCCCAATACATTTTTTGGGCTGACTCTCGGGCTTCCAGCCGCTCTGCCGTGCTAGCTCCTCATAATGCCGCCTCTCTGCTTTTGCTGCCTCCAGCTCGGCTTTGGGGCGGCAATATTCCCCTGGCTCTGCCCAGGGTCCTTTTCCGTCAAGGATCTCCTCCCAAGTCCATTTATCCAAATAGTGTAGCCTCTCCCACTGCTGCTGCTGCTGCTGCTGCCTCTGTTGCTTCTCCTGCTGCTGCCTTTGCCGCTGCTGCTGTTGCTGCTGCCTCTGTTTACCACGCCGCTTGGTCCTTGGTTGGTGGGTGATTCTGTCAGGGTTTTCCTGTGGTGAAGTAGAGGCGGACCAAAACGCAGCGTGGTTATATTGATTCATGTTTATTAAAAACAGATAAACATGAACACTACAAAACAATAAACGTGGAAAACCAAAAACAGCCCTATCTGGTGCAAAACACAGAGACAGGAACAATCACCCACAAGCACACAGTGAAACCCAGGCTACCTAAGTATGATTCTCAATCAGAGACAACTAATGACACCTGCCTCTGATTGAGAACCATACTAGGCCGAAACATAGAAATACCCCAAAACATAGAAAAACAAACATAGACTGCCCACCCAACTCACGCCCTGACAATACTAAATAAATACAAAACAAAGGAAATAAAGGTCAGAACGTGACAATTGGTGTTTAATATGAGGGTTTCAGCTTTAAATATCCTTCATATATATTATTTTTAACACCCCTTTTGTTTTTTCTGTGTCAATATGTCTTTGTTGTTAATGTTTTGGAGCCAAACTGGTGGCAGCTGTGAAAAAAGACAATAGATGGAAGAGTTGCAGATTTAATTGAAAATAACGCCATTGTTAATTAGATATTTTTTTTTTTATGAATTAGGCTATTTTCTCTTGAACCATATGGTCGATCCACAAGAAACTAATGGACAATATGGACACACATATGAAAACATTAATATTATATCTGAATACATTTTTAAAAAGTTATTCAAGTATAAATTATCCAAAGTTACCATAGATTGCAATAACGGATGTATCATAATATGGCCATACCAGATGAGTTAACTACAGGTTATTTTCACCAGAACTTGTCAGGCCCTGAACCACCCTACCAGATCTGTTCTGCAGACACGACTGACATCTCCCAGGGGAAAACGCAGAGGGACGCAAATAGAAATATACAGGTCATTGAGGACATGGCTCTCAATTCTTAATGACAGGCAAACATGTACATTCGGTTTCATTTTTATCTCTGATGTGCCTCTTTAAAATATAATCCAATATAACTGTATTCCTCCCTTAAGGGTAATGTTCTGTTCTTTTATCCTGTTCCTACCGGCCCACACAGACTATGCAGGCTTTTGTTCCAGCCCAGTCTTAAAACCTGTTCACGTTTTGTCATTATGGGGTATTGTGTGTAGATTGAGGACTTTTTTCTATACAATTGTATTCATTTGTATATATATTTTACACCCATTTTTCTCGCCAATTTCGTGATTAGGATCTTTCTTGTCTCATCGCTGCAACTCCCCAACAGGCTCAGGAGAGGCAAAGGTCGAGTCATGCGTCCTCCGAAACATGACCCTGCAAGCCGCGCTTCTTAACGCCCTGTTAACCCAGAACCCAGATGAGCCCATGTGTCGGAGGAAACACTGTTCAACTGATGACCGAGTTCAGCCTGCAGGCGCTAGAGGGCAATGAGCCAAGTAAAGCCACCCGCTAACCCCCCCCCCCCCTCCCCCCACAGTGAGAACACATCTAACGTAGAGTACCAAAAACATCAAGGTACCAATCAGATGTAGGACAGAATACTAAAAACCTCATAAAACACGGTTCCTCAAGTGCAAGTTCCTCGTGCCGTGGTTAAATTGGAAATAAATAGTCGTTTTGCAGATCCAAACTATGCATTGTTATTTTTTGAAAGCGTTGTTTTAACTGACATGATTTGGAATGAGAAAAGGAAAGAGAGAAGGAAAGAGAGAAGGAAAGAGAGAAGGAAAGAGAAAAGGAAAGAGAGAAGGAAAGAGAGAAGGAAAGAAAAAGGAAAGAGAGGGGGAGAGAGAAAAGGAAAGAGAGAAGGAAAGAGAGGGGGAGAGAGAGAAGGAATGAGAAAAGGAAAGAGAGAAGGAAAGAGGGGGAGAGAGAGGGGGAGAGAGAAGGAAAGAGAGAAGGAAAGAGGGGGAGAGAGAGAAGGGAAAGAGAGAAGGAAAGAGGGGGGTGAGAGAGGAAAGAGAGAAGGAATGAGAAAAGGATAGAGAGAAGGAAAGAGAGGGGGAGAGAGAAGGAAAGAAGGGGAGAGAGAAAAGGAAAGAGAGAAGGAAAGAGAGGGGAGAGAGAGAAGGAAGAGAGAAGGAATGAGAAAGGATAGACTGAGAAGGAAGAGGGGGAGAGAGAGAGGAAAGAAAGAGAAAGGAAAGAGAGGGGGAGAGACAAGGAAAGAGAGGAAAGGGGGAGAGAAAAGGAAAGAGACGGAAAGAGAGGGGGAGAGAGAGGAAATAAATAGAAGAGAGAAGGAAAGAGAGGGAAAGAGAGAGAAGGAAAGAGAAGGAATGAGAAAGGAAAGAGAGAAGGAAAGAGAGAAGGAAGAGAAAGGAAAGAGAGGGGGAGAGAGGAAAGAAGGAAAGAGAGAAAGAGAGGGAGAGAGAAGGAAGAGAGAAGGAAAGAGAGGGGGAAGGAAAGGAAAGAGGGGGAGAAGGAAAGAGAAAAGGAAAGAGAGGGGAGAGAGAGAAGGAAAGAGAGAAGGAAAGAGAGGGAGAGAGAGAAGGAATGAGAAAGGAAAGAGAGAAGGAAAGAGAGGGGGAGAGAGAGAGGAAAGAGAGAAGGAAAGAGAGAAGGAAAGAGAGGGAGAGAGAAGGAAAGAGAGAAGGAAAGAGAGGGGGAGAGAGAGAAGGAAAGAGAGAAGGAATGAGAAAAGGATAGAGAGAAGGAAAGAGAGGGGAGAGAGAGAAGGAAAGAGAGGGGGAGAGAGAAAAGGAAAGAGAGAAGGAAAGAGAGGGGGAGAGAGAGAAGGAAAGAGAGAAGGAATGAGAAAAGGATAGAGAGAAGGAAAGAGAGGGGGAGAGAGAGAAGGAAAGAGAGGGGGAGAGAGAGAAGGAAAGAGAGAAGGAATGAGAAAAGGATAGAGAGAAGGAAAGAGAGGGGGAGAGAGAGAAGGATAAAAAACATAATTGATGATGGTTTACAATTGTTCTACCTGGCTCGCTGGCTACATTGAACTAATTTCCCCTTCAATAGGTTGCTGCCTACATGTTAAAATGATAAACCTAAAATTCCCATAAATGATATAGATTTCATTAGTTGGAGACATCCATCTAAGTTTGACTTGTTAGGAGATGTGGACAAATGGTTTCTATACACTGGTATGTAACCTTAGAGAGGGTCCATATGATTTACTGAGGTAAAGATAAAGCGTATATTTCAAACAGAAGCTGGCAGATCAGTAATATATTATTATATGCAACTCGTACATTTTATTCCATTGAGGAACATGAAATGACCTGCCAAGACATTCCTCAATGTATTGGCAATCCTTTTGGGTTCTGCTGATGGAATTGAGAGATATTTGCACCAGGGGGGACGTTAACATCAAGCAAGTGGTATTTATATTGCCATCTGTATTGGCAATCCTTTTGGGTTCTGCTGATGGAACACCTGCATTGTTTGCTGTTTGGGGTTTTAGGCTGGGTTTCTGTACAGCACTTTGAGATATCAGCTGATGTACGAAGGGCTATATAAATACATTTGATTTGATTTGATTTGCCCCAGGGAGGGGGGGACGTTAACATCAAGCAAGTGTTCTTTATATTGCCATCTGTAGTGTTTTCAGGGCTGGGTCGTTCCACTAAAAAATCCCTTTTGTGTCCCGTTGATAATTTAAGTAAAAATTGTGCATCAATATTGCATTTTAAAAGCCTGTTATGTTGAATGAAGTGCCCTTTAATCTTAATATAGACTACATGGAGAATTCCATAAATATGATTTTCAATAGGAATTAAGACCTGCTAAAGTGACAAAATTCAACATTTTGACATGTCCCTCTGTGACCTCTAGGGAAAATGTGTGCCGAATTTTCATCATCATTGTAAAGCAACATTTATTTTGTTGCTTTGACATTTCTGAAGATTATTTATTAATTTAATGTGATTCATATACAATTGTCCCTCATTTTAAGATCAAACCTGTTAGGTGAATTGAACTCTAGTTTTAATAGGGTGAAACTGTTCCCCTTGAAATATGTTTTCCAACAGAAAACACTGAACAACTAATAAACACTAATAAATAAATACTAATAAACAAAGTGGTTCTACGCTGGTGTTTTGTGGTGGAAAACTGAGTGTGTAAACCAGAACATGTTAACCCTGTTCCATTTTTCTTCTTCATTTTTGTGTGAAGCTTGCATTCAATTGCCCATCCATGTTGCACACGGCAAGCTTCCACCCCCCTTGTCACAAGGGGATTTATGACTGATTTAAGATTACATTGTCAACCCTGTTGTGGTCAACCCTCCCAGCTAGCCCACAACGTTCTGAGAACCACATGTTTCTGAGAGTATGGCTGAAAGCGTGGTTGTCCTATGGTTATTTTTTTGCATACAACCTTTCCACAACGTTCTGGGAATGTTGCAGGATACACAGCTAGCACATCATTTTCTGAGAACCACATGTTTCTGAGAGCTTGGCTGAAAGCGTGGTTGTCCTATGGTTATTTTTTTGCATACAACCTTTCCACAACGTTCTGGGAATGTTGCAGGATACACAGCTAGCACATCATTTTCTGATAACCACATGTTTCTTAGGTGGACATTTCAGTACTTCAGCAGAACGTCTTCTGCAGGTTTCCTCATGGTTCTATTTAAAGTAACGTTCTCAGAACACTAAGAACTTTCCATAAAAACCACAAAGAATGATTAATGCCTAAGATAATTCATTTCTGTGTCCTGTCTGTGCTTGGAGTTGAAAACAGTTTACCTTAAGCTAGCAGTTTTATTAAAAGTATTATTGAAGCATGTTATTGAATTACCTGTAAACAACCGATATTCGTGCAAAAACAATATCGAAGTAGAGACAGAGTCCAACATTTTATTATATATGTGCATTACATCTCAGGGATATGGATAGCCCTGCTTGAACTTTGCCCTGCTTGAACTTTGCCCTGCTTGAATTTAGCCCTGCTTGAACTTTGCCCTGCTTGAACTTTGAACAAGACATCCTAAAATATAACACAAAAAACAATGGAACGTATGTTCCCACCCACTGGGAATGTGATGAAAGAAATAAAAGCTGAAATAAATCATTCTCTCTACTATTATTCTGACATTTCACAATCTTAAAATATAGTGGTGAGCCTAACTGACCTAAAACAGGCAATTTTTACTAGGATTAAATGTCAGGAATTGTAAAAAAAAAAAATTTAGTTTAAATGTATTTGGCTAAGGTGTATGTAAACTTCCGACTTCAACTGTATCCCCCTTTCCACTTTCCATAGATTACCCACAAACCAACACATCTGCACATCAACAACAATGGTACTGACATAAAATAAACGTCCAACGAATGCACATTCAATTCTCTTAAATGTATCTACTATTCTGCCTGAATTCCTGAACAGTCACGCTGATAAGGATACGGAGGCCACATGAGAGAATTCAAGGCATAGCTGTGTGTTTGTATGAAGAATTACAGTTGGTCTAACCATTGTAATGCTTTCAGGGGGATTGTAGGTTTTTACAATGTTTTCAACCAACATACGATTCACATTCATCTCCTGTCACATGTTATTAGAGCTGTAACCATCCATCTGTTGTTTTTACCACTTCAGCAACAATCAATTATAATCTATAGTCTGATATTCTGATTTAGAATATTCTGAATCTGGGCTGGTCACGTATAATTTCAACAAGTTTGGCCACAGGTACTGTCTTGACAACCTAACCTATAGCACTGCAGGTTTCAGTTCAGGACAGAATGGCCTAAAGCAGTGATATGGCACATTTCTCTCTCTCTCTCTGTGTGTGTGTGTGTGTGTGTGTGTGTGTGTGTGTGTGTGTGTGTGTGTGTGTGTGTGTGTGTGTGTGTGTGTGCGTGCCTGCGTGCGTGCGTGTTGGGGCAGAAACACACACCTTCACCAGCCAAAGCAATTCAAAGTGTGATTGATGGATAAAGAGGAAGTAATAACATAGTACTGTACATTCTGTCAGGTATCCCACGTAGGAGAGATTTCTTACCTTACACACCCTCCTTTACTCCTCTGTGATTGATAGAAATGAAGACACTCCTGTCATACAGGTGAGGAGGGTTGGATCTTCTACCAGCAGTTGCCATACCAGGCGGTGATGCAACCAGTCAGGATGCACTTGATGGTGCAGCTGTAGAACCTTTTGAGGATCTGAAGACCTGTGCCAAATCTTTTCAGTCTCCTGAGGGGGAATAGGTTTTGTTGTGCCCTCTTCATGACTGTCTTGGTGTTCTTGTATCATGTTAGTTTGTTGGTGATGTGGAACACCAAGGAACTTGAAGCTCTCAACCTGCTCCACTACAGCCCCGTCGATGAGAATGGGAGCGTGCTCGGTCCTCCTTTTCCTGTAGTCCACAATCATCTAGTATTAACTCTGGGGTGTGAAGACATATGCATTGTCTTCTGGAAGTCGGCCATAATAACGGCCATCTTTAAATCAGATGACCCTGCTGACGTGAGTAACTACAGGCCCATTAGTATACTACCTGTGGTGTGGAAGGTTGTTAAAGTGTGTAGCAGAACAACTGATTGCCCACCTCAACAACAGCCCCTTCACATTACACTTCATAAGAGTTTGGCTTCAGAGCGAAACACTCCACAGAAACGGCCAACTGCTTTCTTCTGGAAAATGTGAAGTCCAATATGGACAAAGGGTGCGTTGTTGTTGGGCTGTATTACTAGACCTAAGGAAAGCTTTTGATACTGTTAACCATGAGATTGTCATCACAAAACCAGAGTTCAACTTTTCCCCCGATGCCTTGAGATGGATGAAATCTAGGTAGAACCCAGTGTGTCAGAGTGAGCAATGAGCTGTTGCCCACTCCCAGCTATGATGTGGCCCTGCCCCAATGGTCAATACTGGGGCCCCTCCTGTTAGCCTGTACATTAATGATCTGCCTTCTGTCTGTACTGGGTCTAAAGTTCAAATGTATGCAGATGATACAGTGATATATGCACATGCAAAGAGCAAACAACAAGCTGCACAAGAACTCACTACTGTAATGGTCCAGGTTACAAAGTGGCTCAGTGACTCACTACTGTAATGGTCCAGGTCACAAAGTGGCTCAGTGACTCACTACTGTAATGGTCCAGGTCACAAAGTGGCGCAGTGACTCGTGTTTGCATCTCAATGTGAATAAAACTGTCTACATGTTCTTCACAAAGAGGGCAACAGATGTTACTGAGCCAGATGTCTATGTGTCAGGGGAGAAGCTCCAGCTGGTATCTGATGTTACTGAGCCAGATGTCTATGTGTCAGGGGAGAATCTACAGCTGGTATCTGATGTTACTGAGCCAGATGTCTATGTGTCAGGGGAGAAGCTCCAGATGGTATCTGATGTTACTGAGCCAGATGTCTATGTGTCAGGGGAGAAGCTCCAGGTGGTATCTGATGTTACTGAGCCAGATGTCTGTGTGTCAGGGGAGAAGCTCCAGGTGGTATCTGATGTTACTGAGCCAGATGTCTATGTGTCAGGGGAGAAGCTCCAGGTGGTATCTGATGTTACTGAGCCAGATGTCTATGTGTCAGGGGAGAAGCTCCAGCTGGTATCTGATGTTACTGAGCCAGATGTCTATGTGTCAGGGGAGAATCTACAGGTGGTATCTGATGTTACTGAGCCAGATGTCTATGTGTCAGGGGAGAAGCTCCAGCTGGTATCTGATGCTACTGAGCCAGATGTCTATGTGTCAGGGGAGAAGCTCCAGATGGTATCTGATGTTACTGAGCCAGATGTCTGTGTGTCAGGGGAGAAGCTCCAGGTGGTATCTGATGTTACTGAGCCAGATGTCTATGTGTCAGGGGAGAAGCTCCAGGTGGTATCTGATGTTACTGAGCCAGATGTCTGTGTGTCAGGGGAGAAGCTCCAGGTGGTATCTGATGTTACTGAGCCAGATGTCTATGTGTCAGGGGAGAAGCTCCAGGTGGTATCTGATGTTACTGAGCCAGATGTCTATGTGTCTGGGGAGAAGCTCCAGCTGGTATCTGATTTGAAGTGCCTTGGCATCATACTTGATTCCAACCTCTCTTTTAAAAAGCAGGCGAAAAGGGTAACTTAACAGCCGACTGCACCACCTATCACACCTTCACAAAAAACATGAAGACATAGCTCAAGGCCAATCAGACTTGTGAATGTAATCCCTAGCTGTGTGTTGCAGCTCTCCATGTTATCTGTAGCTTGTCAGGTGTGGAAGCACTTTGTTGCATTTATGTATTTTATTTGTTGCTTGTTGTGCTGGTGTTCTGTCTACGTGTTGCTTGTCCTATGTTCTCTGTCTGCATGTTACGTGTTGCTTGTCCTATGTTCTCTGTCTGCATGTTACGTGTTGCTTGTCCTATGTTCTCTGTCTACATGCTACGTGTTGCTTGTCCTATGTTCTCTGTCTGCATGCTACGTGTTGCTTGTCCTGTGTTCTCTGTCTGAAGACATGTTACGTGACTTGTTGTCCCTAGCTGTTTCTGCTGTCTGCATGCTACTGTGCTTGTCAGGTGTCCTGTGTTGCTTTCTGCATGCTACGTGTTGCTTGTCCTTGTTTCTCTGTCTCTGTCTACGTGTTGCTTGTCCTATGTCTCTGTCTGCATGCTACGTGTTGCTTGTCCTATGTTCTCTGTCTGCATGCTACGTGTTGCTTGTCCTATGTTCTCTGTCTGCATGCTACGTGTTGCTTGTCCTGTGTCTCTGTCTGCATGCTACGTGTTGCTTGTCCTATGTTTCTCTGTCTGCATGCTACGTGTTGCTTGTCCTATGTTCTCTGTCTGCATGCTACGTGTTGCTTGTGATATGTTCCTCTGTCTGCATGCTACGTGTTGCTTGTCCTATGTTCCTCTGTCTGCATGCTACGTGTTGCGTGTCCTGTGTTCTCTGTCTGCATTCTACGTGTTGCTTGTCCTATGTTTCTCTGTCTACATGCTACGTGTTGCTTGTCCTGTGTCTCTGTCTGCATGCTACGTGTTGCTTGTCCTATGTTTCTCTGTCTGCATGCTACGTGTTGCTTGTCCTATGGTCTCTGTCTGCATGCTACGTGTTGCTTGTCCTATGTTTTCTGTCTGCATGCTACGTGTTGCTTGTCCTATGTTCTCTGTCTGCATGCTACGTGTTGCTTGTCCTATGTTTCTCTGTCTGTATGCTACGTGTTGCTTGTTCTGTTTCTCTGTCTGCATGCTACGTTTTGCTTGTTCTATGTTTCTCTGTCTACATGTTCCGTGTTGCTTGTCCTGTGTCTCTGTCTGCATGCTACGTGTTGCTTGTTCTGTTTTTCTGTCTGCATGTTACATGTTGCTTGTACTAACCTGATATTATACAGGCCGGGTAGAGCCTGTTTTTTCATAACTAGGTTACGGATAGGGCTCAGGTCATTGATCATAACTAGGTTACGGGTAGGGCTCAGGTCATTGATCATAACTAGGTTACGGATAGGGCTCAGGTCATTGATCATAACTAGGTTACGGATATGGCTCAGGTCATTGATCATAACTAGGTTACGGGTAGGGCTCAGGTCATTGATCATAACTAGGTTACGGGTAGGGCTCAGGTCATTGATCATAACTAGGTTACGGATAGGGCTCAGGTCATTGATCATAACTAGGTTACGGATAGGGCTCAGGTCATTGATCATAACTAGGTTACGGATAGGGCTCAGGTCATTGATCATAACTAGGTTACGGGTAGGGCTCAGGTCATTGATCATAACTAGGTTACGGGTAGGGCTCAGGTCATTGATCATAACTAGGTTACGGATAGGGCTCAGGTCATTGATCATAACTAGGTTACGGGTAGGGCTCAAGTCATTGATCATAACTAGGTTACGGGTAGGGCTCAGGTCATTGATCATAACTAGGTCATTGATCATAACTATAGGGCTCAGGTCATTGATCATAACTAGGTTACGGGTAGGGCTCAGGTCATTGATCATAACTAGGTTACGGATAGGGCTCAGGTCATTGATCATAACTAGGTTACGGATAGGGCTCAGGTCATTGATCATAACTAGGTTACGGGTAGGGCTCAGGTCATTGATCATAACTAGGTTACGGGTAGGGCTCAGGTCATTGATCATAACTAGGTTACGGGTAGGGCTCAGGTCATTGATCATAACTAGGTTACGGGTAGGGCTCAGGTCATTGATCATAACTAGGTTACGGATAGGGCTCAGGTCATTGATCATAACTAGGTTACGGGTAGGGCTCAGGTATCGCTGAATTGATCATTAACGTTTTGAAGCTGAGCCATTTGCTTGTTCTCTGTTGTGCAGTACAGTCATGTCTGACTAAGATGTCTGACTAAGATGTCTGACTAAGATCAGACTAAGATCATAACAAGGTGTCAGAAGTCCTTCAACCTCGTCAAATATGAAACAGGTGAGATTATTTCACAGAAAATAGCTGTTCCTTGAGTTGGAGTTCACAATGACGAAAAGTAACTATGCAACTAACTGCTCTCTTATGTCTTTTCACCGAGCAGAGCAGCCCAAGCGGAGCCGTTGCTATGGATACTCACGAGCTGCCATGAGCAGAGTGCATGCAGAGCGATCAGCGTGCAGGAGCCAGTGCTATGGATACTCACGAGGTGCCATGAGCAGAGTGCATGCAGAGCGATCAGTGTGCAGGAGCCAGTGCTATGGATACTCACGAGCTGCCATGAGCAGAGTGCATGCAGAGCAGCCCAAGCGGAGCCGTTGCTATGGATACTCACGAGCTGCCATGAGCAGAGTGCATGCAGAGTGATCAGCGTGTAGGAGCCAGTGAAAGAGAGAGGAGCAGCTAATGGATTTACTAAGGGAGGAAGTTATTTCTGATTTCAGGCAGGTCCGGCCTTTAAATTTGTCAGAAGCAATTGGGCCTGAGTAGGGCCTGAATGTCACAAGCATGGGTAAGGCTCAGGCTTAAAATGTTTGCCAGTGCAGGGCTCTACTCTGAGCTCATCCATCGTCAGCTGAACCAATCACCTGTCAGCGTTTGGTGTTGGGTGGCTGAGAGGAAGGGGGTGGGGGGGTGGGGGGGTTTTCGGTAGCTTATGGCCTGACGTTAGAACAACACACAGTTAATGCAGGAAAACACTGCTGAGAAGCCGGCCACAAGTCGTCCCCAGAACACCACAGAGCTCTGTGGTTCTGTGGTGTGGAGCAAGAGGCATCATGCTTCGAGCAATCTGGGGATAAACTCCCCTCCCATTAGAGATCGGGGCTGTCCTACCCTTAGGCCTAAAAATCTAGGATCAGTTTACTCTCCTCAAATCAATTTTTGGGGAAACATAAAACTGACCTTGGATCTGTGAGCAACTTCATCCCGAGAGACCACATCAAATCAACCATCCATCACAGCAGTCAGGAGTAAGCTTCATTATAAGAGGCAAAATATCAGCGGAGCTCTCGATGTTTGTGGGGCAGATTCACTATCATTGTGCGAATCGACATGATGAAATGCTTGACATTTCAAATGAACGTTTAGGTTTATTGGTTTATTTTCACTGAAGGAAATGTCCAATGTCAGTCAGTGTCAAGGTGGCTTTAGTGTGTTTACTGCATTCAGGACAGTACTGCTGCGGAGTCGTTACAAGGTAAATTTGGTCCTGTGTGGATCAGTTGGTAAGCCCGTGGCGCTAGCAACACCAAGAGGGAACATAGTTAGACAACACCGGCTCCCATCTGTACTGACGCCTGAGCCTATGAGGTACAATCTGTGCTGCGAGGTACGACGGAGCGCAGTTAAATGGCCTCCTCTAGTGCTCGACTGCAGTAACTTCAGCATTCATGTAATTACCTCACTGGTGGTCACCAACCCTGGTTCGGGGGAGCTTCTAGGTGAGCAAGCTTGACACTTTGAAAACTAATGAATTATGACAGTCACTTTGAGTGACAACAGCCTCTTACTTTGTAACAAGGACTCCATTGTCCTAGTCAGTAAGGTATTTCATGTAGAAGGTTTATAGCTCATCTCCATTAGATGTTGCTAAAGCAGCAGCCTCTCTTCCTGGGGTCCACACAAAACATGACATAATAACAGACAAGAACATCTCAAGGAGAGAACAACATCAATTTAAAATAGGAATAATATAACTGGAAAAGTTTCTGTTCTGTTGTTCAAAGAGAAGTAGCAACTTTGAGTGACAACAGCCTCCTACTTTGCTTGTAACAAGGAGTACATTGTCCTAGTCAGCGAAGCATTGTATCTGGTCAAACACATTTTTTTCCCCCAAAAGTTTGCTAAGAGCTGGCAGCAAGCTGATTGGTCGGCTGTTAGAACCAGAAGGACGCTTTACCATTCTCGGTTAGAGGAATGACTAGCTTCCTTCAGGTCTGAGGATAAATACTTTTCTCCAGGGTCGGATTAAAGATATGATAAATTAGAGTGGAGATATAGTCCACTATCATCCTCAGTAGCTTTCCATCGAAGTTGTCAATGCCATGTGGTTTCTGTTTACTGACCGTTTTTCCACCACTCCCACACGGACTTTATACAATTCTAAATGACCATGCTTTTCTTCCATTATTAGGTATTATATGCACGAATATGACGGCTCACCATTTGTTGTTGGCGTTTCATGCCTGAGTTTTCCCACTTTTCTAATGAAATAGTAATTCAAGTAATTGGCAACATTATATGTTTTTGTTGTTGAATGAGCCATCTGAGTCAATGAAAGATTGAGTTGAATTAGTCTTCATGCCCATGTAGCAGTTTAGCTTCCGTCCCTCTTCTCGCCCCTACCTGGGCTCGAACCAGGGACCCTCTGCACACATCAACAACAGCCACCCTCGAAGCATCGTTACCCATCGCGCCATAAAAGTCACGGCCCTTGCAGAACAAAGGGAACAACTACTTCAAGGCCTCTGAGTGAGTGACGTCACCGATTGAAACGCTATTAGCGCGCACCACCGCTAACTTGCTAGCCATTTCACGTCGGTTACACCCATAATTTAATTTAATGCTCCAATGCTTTTTTCCATCATACTTTATATAATTTATCTTAGTTTCATAATAGTTTATTCTTGTCTCAATTTACAGTAAGTTTGCCAATCAGCTGTGCAGCAAGACTTACTAGCCGTTCCTTTTGCTTCATCCTTACAGCTTCAATTCCTCATCAACCCGCAGAGCCTTAAGGAGACAGTTTCATAAATGCATCAAGTGCAGCATGTGGATGCTCCTCATTACATACGGACCAACACATATTTTTTTACATTTTCAACATAAGAATCATTACAAAACCTCTTATACACTATTTTAAGGCCAGTTTTTGGAATCTTGTCTTTTTTGTTGTTGATATAAACCACTAAATTGTGATCACTACATCAGATGGATGTGGATACAACAGAGTTCTGCAGCCGTAGTAAACATTTGATCAATACATGTGGATAATGTTGTTCCTGTACTATTCGTAAACACTCAGGCAGGTCGATTAATATCGTGAAACAGATTACAGATTACAGGCACTGGTTACAGTCAGCAGCTTCCTTTTGAGTGGACAGCTTAATGAAAACCAGTCAATATTCAAGTCCTCAAGAAAGTAGACCTCTGTTCACATCCCATACACTATCAAGCATTTCACACAACCTATCTAGATACGGATTATTAACACTTGGTGGCCTTAATCAACAACCAAAATGAATAGGCTTAAACACTTCAACAGCATTAGATCCTCTCTAAGCATTACAGGAATACCGCTCTGAATATATACAGCAACACCTCCCCCATAGGCATTCCTGTCTCTTCTGTAGATGTTGTATCGTCAAATGAATTATCTAAGTGAGTCTCGGAGATGGCCAATATATGAATGTTATCTGATGTTAGCAAATGATTTATGACCCTTTTTCTAAGGCTACATATATTACTATGGGCTATTCTTTAGCCCCTTCCTGCCTAACGTATCAGAGACATAATATATATATATTTTTTAAATACAAGAAAACAATATTAGTGTCAGTTGGTGTGTGTTTGTGGGCGATGAAGGGGTGGAAGCTACGAACCTGCAGGCTGTAACATTCCAGTGTTAATTCATCTAGGCCACATGTGTCATGTATGTATGTATGTATTCATACGGTCCATATATGTATGCTCTTGTGTTGACAGTCTGTATGTATCAAACCATAAATCCATAAATGTTGTCCCCTACATACTATACTAACAATGTTGCTGTTGTAGCGTAGGTTATACCAGAGTAGTTAACATGTTTTATGAAAACATCACAGAAACATCAACAAGGAAGTCTTCATTTCTTTAATAAAGGCATTATCATCTTTCATATTTTGGTGGTACATAATTCAAGTTTTTGCATACACGGTCCACAAAGGAATCACATATTGAACTGAGCCAACTTCCCCATCAGACATCTCTTAATAATAAAATGTATAGCTTAAATAACAAACACAATTACGGTACAAAAATAGCTGGATTCATCCTGAAACTCACTCGTTATAAAAGTTTTTAAAATAAAATGTAAAAAAAAGTGTTTCATCCTGGTTTCGCAGTAGACCACAGCGTATAAAAGGATACATTCACTGGCACTCTGTTTTCTGCCAGAAGGCACAATAAGGTTTATAGAGGAGAGGCTATTGTGTCAGTCCAGCATCTTTAGCCATTCCATAGAAGATTCCTCTCTTGGATAAAAGTTTTGAAGGAGTGTCAAATTCAGCTACCTGTCCCTTGTCCAACACAAGCACTCTGCAAATAAGAGAAGAAGTAGAATCGTTCATAACTTTGTTAGGTTTCTGTAGAGAATATATGACCTAACAAGATACAAAAACAGCATCTTTGATCAAAAGATGTATGTATGTATGTATGTATGTACACTGAACAAAAAATATAAAAACGCAACATTTAAAGTGTTGGTCCATTGTTTCATGAGCTGAAATGGAAAAAAAATCCCAGAAATGTTCCATATGCACAAAAAGCTTATTTCTCTCAAATGTTGTGTACAAATTTGTTGATATCCCTGTTAGTGAGAATTTCTTCTTTGCCAAGATAATCCATTCACCTGAAAAATGTGGCATATCAAGAAGCTAATTAAACAGCATGATCATTACACAGATGCACCTTGTGCTGGGGATAATAAAAGGCCACTTTAAAATGTGCAGTTTTGTTGCACAACACAATGACACTGACTGCAGGAATGTCCACCAGAGCTGTTGCCAGATAATTGAATGTTAATTTCTCTACCATAAGCCTCCTCCAATGTCGTTTTAGAGAATTTGGCAGTACGTCCAACTGACCTCACAACCGAGAGTATTTCTGTCTGTAATAAAGCCCTTTTGTGGGAAAAAAAAAATCATTCCGATTGGCTAGGCTTGGCTCACAGTTCATATAAGGTAATCAGTCAATTGAAATAAATTAAACTGTATGAACTGTAACACAGTAAAATCTTTGAAATTGTTGCATGTTGCGTTTAGATTTTTTAGTATATGTACGTATATACAGTGCATTCGGAAAGTATTCAGACCCCTTTACTTTTTCCACATTTTGTTACGTTACAGCCTTATTGTAAAGTATTTGTAATGTATTCTAAAATTGTTCAGACCCTTTAATCAGTACTTTGTTGAAGCAACTTTGGCAGAAATTACAGCTTCGAGTCTGCTGAGGCATGATGCTACAACCTTGGCACACCTGTATTTGGGGAGTTTCTCCCATTCTTCTCCGCAGATCCTGTCAAGCTCTGTCAGATTGGATGGGGAGCGTCGCTGCACAGCTATTTTCAGGTCTCCTACCAGAGCTGGGCAACTCAAGAACATTCAGAGACTTGTCCCAAAGCCACTCCTGCGTTGTCTTGGCTGTGTGCTTAGGGTTGTTGTCCTGTTGGAAGGTGAACCTTCGCCCCAGTCTGAGGTCATCTGCTCTCTGTAGCAGGTTATCAAGGATCTCTCTGCACTTTGCCCCGTTCATCTTTCCCTCGATCCTGACTAGTCTTCCAGTCCCTGCCACTGAAAAGCATCCCCACAGCATGATGCTGCCACCACCATGCTTCACCGTAGGGATGGTGACAGGTTTCCTCCAGACGAGACGCTTGACATAAAGGCCAAAGAGTTCAAGCTTGGTTTCATCCGACCAGAGAATCTTGTTTCTCATGGTCAGAGTCTTTAGGTGCCTTTTGCCAAACTCCAAGCGGGCTGTTATGTGCCTTTTACTGAAGAGGGGCTTCTGTCTGGCCACTCTACCAAAAATGCCTGATTGGTGGCGTGCTACAGAGATGGTTGTCCTTCCGGAAGGTTCTTCCATCTCCACAGAGGAACTCTGGAGCTTTGATCATCGGGTTCTTGCTCACCTCCCTGGCCAAGGCCCTTCTCCCCCGATTGCTCAGTTTAGCCAGGCGGCCATCTCTAGGAACAGTCTTGGTGGTTCCAAACGTCTTCCTATAAGAATGTTGGAGGCCACTGTGTTCTTGGGGACCTTAAATTCTGCAGATATTTTTTGGTACCCTTCCCCAGATCTGTGCATTGACACAATCCTGTTTACGGAGCTCTACAGACAAATCATTCGACCTCATGTGTGCCTTTCCAAATCATGTCCAATCAATTCAATTTACCACAGACGGACACCAATCAGACGGACACCAAGTTGAGGATGATCAATGGAAACAGGATGCAAACCTTTCTAAACCTGTTTGGGTTATAGTGTGTAGATTGAGGATTTTTGTTGTTGTAACATAACAAAATGTGGATAAAGTCAAGGGGTCTGAATACTTCCTGAATGCACTGTATGTATGTATGTATGTATGTATGTATGTATGTATGTATGTATGTATGTATGTATGTATGTATGTATGTATGTATGTATATATGTATGTATGTATGTATGTATGTATGTATGTCCGTCTGTTTGTGGGTGCTTGTGCAATGCATTGCACATTACCTAGTGTAGTCCATGATGGTGTTGAGTCTGTGAGCTATGGTGAAGACAGTGCAGTCCTCAAACTGTGTCCTGATGGTTGACTGGATGAGGTCGTCGGTCTCTAGGTCGATGGCTGCTGTGGCTTCATCCAGGATCAGGATCCTCGTCTTCCTCAGTAGAGCCCTGGCTAAACACACCAGCTGCCTCTGGCCCACACTGAACACACACACACACACACAAATATATGACATTATTTTCCAGACGAGTAAAATGTGAAAAGGTACAAAAAGCTAAAAAGAAAGATTCAGAGACATCCTTAAGAGAATATCATAATAAAGACATGTTTGTATTCCAAATGTTGTTAAGTTTAAGTTTTAATTCCCACCTGAATCTACAGGTAAAGGCCTTCTACAGGTGTGTCTGAAAACATGCCGTTGTTTAAGTAGTTTGGGATGTTACCTGAGGTTCTCTCCTCCCTCTGAACACTCCAGCTCCAATTTAGCCGGCTGGTTGCTGACAAACTTGTTGAGGTGGGACAGTTCCAGAGCTTTCCACACCTCCCCGTCATTGTACTTCTCAAAGGGGTCCAGGTTCATCCTCAGACTGCCTGAGAACAGCACTGGTTCCTGGGGACGTAGAGAGGGTAGTGGAGGTGGAGGTGAGGAAGGTGTAGGGTGTGTGTGTGAATGTGTATGTGTGTATGTGTGTGTGTACCTGTGGTATGATGGTGAGTTTCGACCTCAGGTCATGCAGCCCTATCTCTGATATCTTGACCCCGTCGATGGTGATCTCTCCCCCTGCCGCCTCCAACAGCCGAAACAGGCACAGTGTCATAGAGGACTTACCGGCCCCAGTACGACCCACGATGCCTATCTGTAACACACGCAGGCCAACATAATGAAACTCTCCGGGAACCTGCACGCTCAGCGAGCATTGTCTCTATTCAAACACTTGTTCCAGATATCTGCGTGCTCGATACACACATCAGCACCTGCTCTGATAAACTAAACAGCATTTTATCTGTGTATAACATGTGATGGCAGGAGTACAGCGTCCCCCTCATTGGGGGTACATTCTGTAACGGTGTGTTAACCATTTACCATGTTCCGAGTGGCAAACGAAAGCAATGTTTTTCACCCCAAAATAAAAATTTTCCAGGTGTTTTCAAGTTTGTTTGTTTGTTTTCAAGTTTTCCAGGTGTCAAGTTTCTCCATTAATCTGTGACTCTATTTGAGGCCTTGTCGCACGGTAGTTAAAACGCATGTTAGTTTAGACTGTGTCTTCGTAGGACTTCCTCCAACAGGGGAACTGTTAATGAGGGTCTCGTTGAAGTCGTTTGATGATATCATTTAACTCTTTCTAAAACACATGTTAGTTAGTTTAGACTGTGCCTTCGTAGGACTTCCTCCAACAGGGGAACTGTTAATGTCTCGTTGAAGTCGTTTGATGATATCATTTAACTCTTTCTAAAACACATGTTTTCCTCACTAATCTACACCATTTAGGCCTGTGGCTCTCACCTTCTCTCCTCCAACGACGCTGAGGGTGAGGTTCTTGAGGACCAGGTCTAGTCCCTCTCTGTACCTCACACTGTAGTCAAGGAACTCTACCTTCCCCTGGGATGGCCAATCAGGGGAAGGCTTCTTGTCTTCCACCTCCCACGGGGCCTTGAAACATACACAAACACAATGATGCGCAACAATACACTTTATATACACTTGCAAATTCTGCCCGCATTTCGCAGAAGGTTGATGAGAACCGTATTTCAGAAAACACAGTATTCTAGAAACTCAACCACGTGATCAGTAAATAGGGGGTTATATTTAGTTAATAATCAAAGTATTCTGAAATGTACAGCGTGCTATATAGCCCAGCCGTCCACATCAAAGGGAATCGCTGTACGGTACATAATATCCAAGTTATACATCTACTTCCACTTGCAGCTAAACAGCCCAAAATAAAAACACACTTATGAAAAACATAAATATATATATATGTATATATATATAAATACTATTTACAGAACTCAGGTGGTCTTAAGTAACAAACAGCGGGCACCAACACAACATTTCCCATGTCACTTTGCCTTGTACGTCTGAGCGATTAGACCATTGGTTGATGTCCATATGTAAATTTCCTACTCTAGTAAGCAGTGCGTGTGTGCGCTCTGTACCTCAATTTTGGTCTCAGAGTACTCCTTGACTCTCTCCACGGCTACGATGTTACTCTCCAGATCTGACGTCATCCTCACCATCCAGTTCAGTGACATGGTCACCTGTTACCGGGACAACACAGTACTGTAGCATGAGTGATGCTTATTGGTGAGAAAACACAAGCAGCGTCATTAAGCTGTCCTACATCATCATACCAGATCGCTTTTAAAACACTGGGTTCTATCTCCAACCTAGTATAGCAGATGGGGATCTGTGAAACTGCTCAGCCTGAAGAGGCCCCGCTTGCACTGCCCTCATAGCTATCTTTTCAGTAGTGCGGCTGGGTAAGACACTTCGGGAAGGCGGTCACGTGTGTTTGCGAGGCAGTGGTCCTTAGTTCGAGCCTCAATATATGAGCCAAATCATGGGGAAAAGATATACTCGCTAAGCAAGCAGCGTGACGTCATTTACCATGTGTATGTGACAAATAAAATTGGATTTGATTTGAAATAAAGATTTGATTTGATTTGAAATAAAGATTTGATTTGATTTGAAATAAAGATTTGATTTGATTTGATTTACACCAGCACAACAGAATCGCAGGTCGATGGGCACCATTTAATGGCAATGTGTATTAGACCGTTAGAAGGACAGTAGATCTATGAATATGTTGTACTGTACCAGTAGAGCGTAGGACACAGAGAGTCCCACCAGTCCAGGGTTGAGATTGTCCTTCCCGATCACAGCAAACAGAGCAGCGAACAGCACGATGCAGTTCCCAATGAACTCTATACGCACCCCTAACCACCTACACACACACACACACACACACACACACACACACACACACACACTTAGAGCAGCACTGACACACAGTATGTCTCTGCACCGTACCTGCTTATGGAACTACATCACCATGCAAACATAGGCCATATTCAGTATTAAGGGCCACGTATTGTGAAGTGGGACACCAACGTCTTACTGTCTGTCATTTGTGACGGAACATGTTAGTCTGTGGAGCTTTCAACATTTAGCACCAGTCGGGGGGGCTCTGCTACAATTCTCAAAAACGGACATATACTGTCCACTAAATGAATCCGTCATTTTGTAAAGAGAATCCTAGGGCCCTTGGATCCTTAGCCAGCCGCTTTCAGATCAGCAGGAGCCAAAAAAATGGGAACGAGGAAAGGAAGTACATTAAGACAATTGGAACGCAGCCACTGTCCTCCAGAGTCCATAGTGAACGTGCAGTAGGAGAGAGATACCACCTACCTGTTGGCCACTATACCAGGGTAGTAACTCTTCTGGTTGTCATCCACCTTCACGTCACTCATTAGAACAAAGGCATCGCGTCTGCCGTAGGCTCTGATGACACTAGAGCCGGTGACGGTCTCAGAGAAATGGGAGTATATGGGAGATCTGGTGACCGACTCCAGACGCTTTAACTGTCGAGACGTGGCCACATAAAATCTCTAAAGCCGTGGGGAAGAGAGACAGACAGCATTATACAGTATATAAACACGCTATAACAGATATCTAAACCCTGGAGTACATGCTATAACACATATCTAAACCCTGGAGTACACGCTATAACACATATCTAAACCCTGGAGTACACGCTATAACACATATCTAAACCCTGGAGTACACGCTATAACACATCTAAACCCTGGAGTACACGCTATAACACATATCTAAACCCTGGAGTACACGCTATAACACATATCTAAACCCTGGAGTACACGCTATAACACATATCTAAACCCTGGAGTACACGCTATAACACATCTAAACCCTGGAGTACACGCTATAACACATCTAAACCCTGGAGTACACGCTATAACACATATCTAAACCCTGGAGTACACGCTATAACACATATCTAAACCCTGGAGTACACGCTATAACAGATATCTAAACCCTGGAGTACACGCTATAACAGATATCTAAACCCTGGAGTACACGCTATAACACATACCTAAACCCTGGAGTACACGCTATAACACATACCTAAACCCTGGAGTACACGCTATAACACATACCTAAACCCTGGAGTACACGCTATAACAGATACCTAAACCCTGGAGTACACGCTATAACACATATCTAAACCCTGGAGTACACGCTATAACACATATCTAAACCCTGGAGTACACGCTATAACACATATCTAAACCCTGGAGTACACGCTATAACACATCTAAACCCTGGAGTACACGCTATAACACATCTAAACCCTGGAGTACACGCTATAACACATACCTAAACCCTGGAGTACACGCTATAACACATACCTAAACCCTGGAGTACACGCTATAACAGATACCTAAACCCTGGAGTACACGCTATAACACATATCTAAACCCTGGAGTACACGCTATAACACATATCTAAACCCTGGAGTACACGCTATAACAGATATCTAAACCCTGGAGTACACGCTATAACAGATATCTAAACCCTGGAGTACACGCTATAACACATCTAAACCCTGGAGTACACGCTATAACACATATCATAACCCTGGAGTACACGCTATAACACATATCTAAACCCTGGAGTACACGCTATAACACATATCTAAACCCTGGAGTACACGCTATAACACATATCTAAACCCTGGAGTACACGCTATAACACATCTAAACCCTGGAGTACACGCTATAACACATCTAAACCCTGGAGTACACGCTATAACAGATACCTAAACCCTGGAGTACACGCTATAACACATATCTAAACCCTGGAGTACACGCTATAACACATATCTAAACCCTGGAGTACACGCTATAACACATCTAAACCCTGGAGTACACGCTATAACAGATATCTAAACCCTGGAGTACACGCTATAACACATCTAAACCCTGGAGTACACGCTATAACACATATCTAAACCCTGGAGTACACGCTATAACACATATCTAAACCCTGGAGTACACGCTATAACACATATCTAAACCCTGGAGTACACGCTATAACACATATCTAAACCCTGGAGTACACGCTATAACACATCTAAACCCTGGAGTACACGCTATAACACATCTAAACCCTGGAGTACACGCTATAACAGATATCTAAACCCTGGAGTACACGCTATAACAGATATCTAAACCCTGGAGTAGACGCTATAACACATATCTAAACCCTGGAGTACACGCTATAACACATATCTAAACCCTGGAGTACACGCTATAACAGATATCTAAACCCTGGAGTACACGCTATAACAGTAAGCAACTAGCAAGCACACACTGCAGTATCACACTATGGTAAGGTCAGGGGTCACAACACCTACAGAGTTCATTTGATAGACTTATAGAGTAATAGATTAATTTGATAGTGATCAATATATTTTATGAATATTTAGCTACTGTTTACATAAATTATCATAATGCCAGATGCTCTTTCCACCAGGCCACCAAAATGATTCTAAAAAATAAGTATTATTTAATTTCATTATCAAATCCAATTCTAAAGCATTCAGGACTAAAACACATTTGATTACAAACTAAAAAGCAACACTTCAACATCCATTAGTGCTTAAATGCCATCATAATGTTGTAGTGTACTTTTTTTTTTTTTAAACACAAAGATTAAGATAAAATAATGTTTTAAGATTAAAACTCATTCAAGTAGTACAATTAAAGAAGGTGCCACAAATAACCCACCAATCCCAGTAAGTAATAGTTTAAAAAAACAAAAGACCACGCAGATATAAAGTATGCCAAGACAAAAGACCACGCAGATATAAAGTATGCCAAGACAAAAGACCACGCAGATATAAAGTATGCCAAGACAAAAGACCACGCAGATATAAAGTATGCCGTTACAAAAGACCACGCAGATATAAAGTATGCCAAGACAAAAGACCACGCAGATATAAAGTATGCCGTTACAAAAGACCACGCAGATATAAAGTATGCCAGGACAAAAGACCACGCAGATATAAAGTATGCCAAGACAAAAGACCACGCAGATATAAAGTATGCCAAGACAAAAGACCACGCAGATATAAAGTATGCCAAGACAAAAGACCACGCAGATATAAAGTATGCCAGGACAAAAGACCACGCAGATATAAAGTATGCCGTTACAAAAGACCACGCAGATATAAAGTATGCCGTTACAAAAGACCACGCAGATATAAAGTATGCCGTTACAAAAGACCACGCAGATATAAAGTATGCCGTTACAAAAGACCACGCAGATATAAAGTATGCCGTTACAAAAGACCACGCAGATATAAAGTATGCCGTTACAAAAGACCACGCAGATATAAAGTATGCCAAGACAAAAGACCACGCAGATATAAAGTATGCCATTACAAAAGACCACGCAGATATAAAGTATGCCATTACAAAAGACCACACAGATATAAAGTATGCCAAGACAAAAGACCACGCAGATATAAAGTATGCCAAGACAAAAGACCACGCAGATATAAAGTATGCCAAGACAAAAGACCACGCAGATATAAAGTATGCCAAGACAAAAGACCACGCAGATATAAAGTATGCCAAGACAAAAGACCACGCAGATATAAAGTATGCCATTACAAAAGACCACGCAGATATAAAGTATGCCGTTACAAAAGACCACGCAGATATAAAGTATGCCGTTACAAAAGACCACGCATATATAAAGTATGCCGTTACAAAAGACCACGCATATATAAAGTATGCCAAGACAAAAGACCACGCAGATATAAAGTATGCCAAGACAAAAGACCACGCAGATATAAAGTATGCCGTTACAAAAGACCACGCATATATAAAGTATGCCATTACAAAAGACCACGCAGATATAAAGTATGCCAAGACAAAAGACCACGCAGATATAAAGTATGCCGTTACAAAAGACCACGCAGATATAAAGTATGCCAAGACAAAAGACCACGCAGATATAAAGTATGCCAAGACAAAAGACCACGCAGATATAAAGTATGCCATTACAAAAGACCACGCAGATATAAAGTATGCCAAGACAAAAGACCACGCAGATATAAAGTATGCCAAGACAAAAGACCACGCAGATATAAAGTATGCCAAGACAAAAGACCACGCAGATATAAAGTATGCCAAGACAAAAGACCACGCAGATATAAAGTATGCCAAGACAAAAGACCACGCAGATATAAAGTATGCCTTTTACAAAAGACCACGCAGATATAAAGTATGCCAAGACAAAAGACCACGCAGATATAAAGTATGCCAAGACAAAAGACCACGCAGATATAAAGTATGCCATTACAAAAGACCACGCAGATATAAAGTATGCCAGGACAAAAGACCACGCAGATATAAAGTATGCCAAGACAAAAGACCACGCAGATATAAAGTATGCCATTACAAAAGACCACGCAGATATAAAGTATGCCATTACAAAAGACCACGCAGATATAAAGTATGCCGTTACAAAAGACCACGCATATATAAAGTATGCCGTTACAAAAGACCACGCAGATATAAAGTATGCCGTTACAAAAGACCACGCAGATATAAAGTATGCCAAGACAAAAGACCACGCAGATATAAAGTATGCCATTACAAAAGACCACGCAGATATAAAGTATGCCAAGACAAAAGACCACGCAGATATAAAGTATGCCAAGACAAAAGACCACGCAGATATAAAGTATGCCATTACAAAAGACCACGCAGATATAAAGTATTCCAGGACAAAAGACCACGCAGATATAAAGTATGCCAAGACAAAAGACCACGCAGATATAAAGTATGCCATTACAAAAGACCACGCAGATATAAAGTATGCCATTACAAAAGACCACGCAGATATAAAGTATGCCAAGACAAAAGACCACGCAGATATAAAGTATGCCAGGACAAAAGACCACGCAGATATAAAGTATGCCGTTACAAAAGACCACGCAGATATAAAGTATGCCGTTACAAAAGACCACGCAGATATAAAGTATGCCGTTACAAAAGACCACGCAGATATAAAGTATGCCGTTACAAAAGACCACGCAGATATAAAGTATGCCGTTACAAAAGACCACGCAGATATAAAGTATGCCGTTACAAAAGACCACGCAGATATAAAGTATGCCAAGACAAAAGACCACGCAGATATAAAGTATGCCATTACAAAAGACCACGCAGATATAAAGTATGCCATTACAAAAGACCACGCAGATATAAAGTATGCCAAGACAAAAGACCACGCAGATATAAAGTATGCCAAGACAAAAGACCACGCAGATATAAAGTATGCCAAGACAAAAGACCACGCAGATATAAAGTATGCCAAGACAAAAGACCACGCAGATATAAAGTATGCCAAGACAAAAGACCACGCAGATATAAAGTATGCCATTACAAAAGACCACGCAGATATAAAGTATGCCAAGACAAAAGACCACGCAGATATAAAGTATGCCAGTTACAAAAGACCACGCATATATAAAGTATGCCACAAAAGACCACGCATATATAAAGTATGCCGTTACAAAAGACCACGCAGATATAAAGTATGCCAAGACAAAAGACCACGCAGATATAAAGTATGCCGTTACAAAAGACCACGCATATATAAAGTATGCCGTTACAAAAGACCACGCAGATATAAAGTATGCCAAGACAAAAGACCACGCAGATATAAAGTATGCCAAGACAAAAGACCACGCAGATATAAAGTATGCCAAGACAAAAGACCACGCAGATATAAAGTATGCCAAGACAAAAGACCACGCAGATATAAAGTATGCCAAGACAAAAGACCACGCAGATATAAAGTATGCCAAGACAAAAGACCACGCAGATATAAAGTATGCCAAGACAAAAGACCACGCAGATATAAAGTTTGCCAAGACAAGACCACGCAGATATAAAGTATGCCAAGACAAAAGACCACGCAGATATAAAGTATGCCATTACAAAAGACCACGCAGATATAAAGTATGCCATTACAAAAGACCACGCAGATATAAAGTATGCCAAGACAAAAGACCACGCAGATATAAAGTATGCCGAGACAAAAGACCACGCAGATATAAAGTATGCCAGGACAAAAGACCACGCAGATATAAAGTATGCCAAGACAAAAGACCACGCAGATATAAAGTATGCCATTACAAAAGACCACGCAGATATAAAGTATGCCATTACAAAAGACCACGCATATATAAAGTATGCCGTTACAAAAGACCACGCAGATATAAAGTATGCCGTTACAAAAGACCACGCAGATATAAAGTATGCCAAGACAAAAGACCACGCAGATATAAAGTATGCCATTACAAAAGACCACGCAGATATAAAGTATGCCAAGACAAAAGACCACGCAGATATAAAGTATGCCAAGACAAAAGACCACGCAGATATAAAGTATGCCATTACAAAAGACCACGCAGATATAAAGTATGCCAGGACAAAAGACCACGCAGATATAAAGTATGCCAAGACAAAAGACCACGCAGATATAAAGTATGCCATTACAAAAGACCACGCAGATATAAAGTATGCCATTACAAAAGACCACGCAGATATAAAGTATGCCGTTACAAAAGACCACGCATATATAAAGTATGCCGTTACAAAAGACCACGCAGATATAAAGTATGCCAAGACAAAAGACCACGCAGATATAAAGTATGCCGTTACAAAAGACCACGCAGATATAAAGTATGCCGTTACAAAAGACCACGCAGATATAAAGTATGCCATTACAAAAGACCACGCAGATATAAAGTATGCCAAGACAAAAGACCACGCAGATATAAAGTATGCCATTACAAAAGACCACGCAGATATAAAGTATGCCAAGACAAAAGACCACGCAGATATAAAGTATGCCAGACAAAAGACCACGCAGATATAAAGTATGCCAAGACAAAAGACTACGCAGATATAAAGTATGCCAAGACAAAAGACCACGCAGATATAAAGTATGCCGTTACAAAAGACCACGCAGATATAAAGTATGCCGTTACAAAAGACCACGCAGATATAAAGTATGCCGTTAAAAAAGACCACGCATATATAAAGTATGCCGTTACAAAAGACCACACAGATATAAAGTATGCCAAGACAAAAGACCACGCAGATATAAAGTATGCCAAGACAAAAGACCACGCAGATATAAAGTATGCCAAGACAAAAGACACGCAGATATAAAGTATGCCAAGACAAAAGACCACGCAGATATAAAGTATGCCAAGACAAAAGACCACGCAGATATAAAGTATGCCAAGACAAAAGACCACGCAGATATAAAGTATGCCATTACAAAAGACCACGCAGATATAAAGTATGCCAAGACAAAAGACCACGCAGATATAAAGTATGCCAAGACAAAAGACCACGCAGATATAAAGTATGCCATTACAAAAGACCACGCAGATATAAAGTATGCCAGGACAAAAGACCACGCAGATATAAAGTATGCCAAGACAAAAGACCACGCAGATATAAAGTATGCCATTACAAAAGACCACGCAGATATAAAGTATGCCATTACAAAAGACCACGCAGATATAAAGTATGCCGTTACAAAAAAGACCACGCATATATAAAGTATGCCATTACAAAAGACCACGCAGATATAAAGTATGCCGTTACAAAAGACCACGCAGATATAAAGTATGCCAAGACAAAAGACCACGCAGATATAAAGTATGCCAAGACAAAAGACCACGCAGATATAAAGTATGCCAAAAGACCACGCAGATATAAAGTATGCCATTACAAAAGCCAAGACAAAAGACCACGCAGATATAAAGTATGCCAGGACAAAAGACCACGCAGATATAAAGTATGCCATTACAAAAGACCACGCAGATATAAAAAGTATGCCAGGACAAAAGACCACGCAGATATAAAGTATGCCAAGACAAAAGACCACGCAGATATAAAGTATGCCATTACAAAAGACCACGCAGATATAAAGTATGCCATTACAAAAGACCACGCAGATATAAAGTATGCCGTTACAAAAGACCACGCATATATAAAGTATGCCATTACAAAAGACCACGCAATATAAAAAAGACCATATAAAGTATGCCAAGACAAAAGACCACGCAGATATAAAGTATGCCGTTACAAAAGACCACGCAGATATAAAGTATGCCGTTACAAAAGACCACGCAGAGATAAAGTATGCCGTTACAAAAGACCACGCAGATATAAAGTATGCCAAGACAAAAGACCACGCAGATATAAAGTATGCCAAGACAAAAGACCACGCAGATATAAAGTATACCATTACAAAAGACCACGCAGATATAAAGTATGCCATTACAAAAGACCACGCAGATATAAAGTATGCCGTTACAAAAGACCACGCATATATAAAGTATGCAGTTACAAAAGACCACGCATATATAAAGTATGCCGTTACAAAAGACCACGCAGATATAAAGTATGCCGTTACAAAAGACCACGCAGATATAAAGTATGCCATTACAAAAGACCACGCAGATATAAAGTATGCCGTTACAAAAGACCACGCAGATATAAAGTATGCCGTTACAAAAGACCACGCAGATATAAAGTATGCCGTTACAAAAGACCACGCAGATATAAAGTATGCCATTACAAAAGACCACGCAGATATAAAGTATGCCGTTACAAAAGACCACGCATATATAAAGTATGCCGTTACAAAAGACCACGCAGATAAAGTATGCCAAGACAAAAGACCACGCAGATATAAAGTATGCCAAGACAAAAGACCACGCAGATATAAAGTATGCCAAGACAAAAGACCACGCAGATATAAAGTATGCCAAGACAAAAGACCACGCAGATATAAAGTATGCCATTACAAAAGACCACGCAGATATAAAGTATGCCATTACAAAAGACCACGCAGATATAAAGTATGCCAAGACAAAAGACCACGCAGATATAAAGTATGCCAAGACAAAAGACCACGCAGATATAAAGTATGCCATTACAAAAGACCACGCAGATATAAAGTATGCCAAGACAAAAGACCACGCAGATATAAAGTATGCCAAGACAAAAGACCACGCAGATATAAAGTATGCCAAGACAAAAGACCACGCAGATATAAAGTATGCCAAGACAAAAGACCACGCAGATATAAAGTATGCCAAGACAAAAGACCACGCAGATATAAAGTATGCCAAGACAAAAGACCACGCAGATATAAAGTATGCCAAGACAAAAGACCACGCAGATATAAAGTATGCCAAGACAAAAGACCACGCAGATATAAAGTATGCCAGGACAAAAGACCACGCAGATATAAAGTATGCCAAGACAAAAGACCACGCAGATATAAAGTATGCCATTACAAAAGACCACGCAGATATAAAGTATGCCGTTACAAAAGACCACGCATATATAAAGTATGCAGTTACAAAAGACCACGCATATATAAAGTATGCCGTTACAAAAGACCACGCAGATATAAAGTATGCCGTTACAAAAGACCACGCAGATATAAAGTATGCCGTTACAAAAGACCACGCAGATATAAAGTATGCCGTTACAAAAGACCACGCAGATATAAAGTATGCCGTTACAAAAGACCACGCAGATATAAAGTAAAGACAAAAGACCACGCAGATATAAAGTATGCCGTTACAAAAGACCACGCAGATATAAAGTATGCCTTTTACAAAAGACCACGCAGATATAAAGTATGCCGTTACAAAAGACCACGCATATATAAAGTATGCCGTTACAAAAGACCACGCAGATAAAGTATGCCAAGACAAAAGACCACGCAGATATAAAGTATGCCAAGACAAAAGACCACGCAGATATAAAGTATGCCAAGACAAAAGACCACGCAGATATAAAGTATGCCAAGACAAAAGACCACGCAGATATAAAGTATGCCGTTACAAAAGACCACGCAGATATAAAGTATGCCATTACAAAAGACCACGCAGATATAAAGTATGCCAAGACAAAAGACCACGCAGATATAAAGTATGCCGTTACAAAAGACCACGCAGATAAAGTATGCCAAGACAAAAGACCACGCAGATATAAAGTATGCCAAGACAAAAGACCACGCAGATATAAAGTATGCCAAGACAAAAGACCACGCAGATATAAAGTATGCCAAGACAAAAGACCACGCAGATATAAAGTATGCCATTACAAAAGACCACGCAGATATAAAGTATGCCATTACAAAAGACCACGCAGATATAAAGTATGCCAAGACAAAAGACCACGCAGATATAAAGTATGCCAAGACAAAAGACCACGCAGATATAAAGTATGCCATTACAAAAGACCACGCAGATATAAAGTATGCCAAGACAAAAGACCACGCAGATATAAAGTATGCCAAGACAAAAGACCACGCAGATATAAAGTATGCCAAGACAAAAGACCACGCAGATATAAAGTATGCCAAGACAAAAGACCACGCAGATATAAAGTACGCCGTTACAAAAGACCACGCAGATATAAAGTACGCCGTTACAAAAGACCACGCAGATATAAAGTATGCCGTTACAAAAGACCACGCAGATATAAAGTATGCCGTTACAAAAGACCACGCAGATATAAAGTATGCCGTTACAAAAGACCACGCATATATAAAGTATGCCATTACAAAAGACCACGCAGATATAAAGTATGCCAAGACAAAAGACCACGCAGATATAAAGTATGCCAGGACAAAAGACCACGCAGATATAAAGTATGCCAAGACAAAAGACCACGCAGATATAAAGTATGCCAAGACAAAAGACCACGCAGATATAAAGTATGCCGTTACAAAAGACCACGCAGATATAAAGTATGCCAAGACAAAAGACCACGCAGATATAAAGTATGCCGTTACAAAAGACCACGCATATATAAAGTATGCCATTACAAAAGACCACACAGATATAAAGTATGCCAAGACAAAAGACCACGCAGATATAAAATATGCCAAGACAAAAGACCACGCAGATATAAAGTATGCCAGGACAAAAGACCACGCAGATATAAAGTATGCCGTTTACAAAAGACCACGCAGATATAAAGTATGCCATTACAAAAGACCACGCAGATATAAAGTATGCCATTACAAAAGACCACGCAGATATAAAGTATGCCATTACAAAAGACCACGCAGATATAAAGTATGCCGTTACAAAAGACCACGCATATATAAAGTATGCCGTTACAAAAGACCACGCAGATATAAAGTATGCCGTTACAAAAGACCACGCAGATATAAAGTATGCCGTTACAAAAGACCACGCATATATAAAGTATGCCGTTACAAAAGACCACGAGATATAAAGTATGCCGTTACAAAAAAGACCACGCAGATATAAAGTATGCCGTTACAAAAGACCACGCAGATATAAAGTATGCCGTTACAAAAGACCACGCAGATATAAAGTATGCCGTTACAAAAGACCACGCAGATATAAAGTATGCCGTTACAAAAGACCACGCAGATATAAAGTATGCCAAGACAAAAGATCACGCAGATATAAAGTATGCCAAGACAAAAGACCACGCAGATATAAAGTTTGCCAAGACAAAAGACCACGCATAATATAAAGTATGCCAAGACAAAAGACCACGCAGATATAAAGATATAAAAGACCACGCAGATATAAAGTATGCCATTACAAAAGACCACGCAGATATAAAGTATGCCAAGACAAAAGACCACGCAGATATAAAGTATGCCAAGACAAAAGACCACGCAGATATAAAGTATGCCAAGACAAAGACCACGCATATATAAAGTATGCCATTACAAAAGACCACACAGATATAAAGTATGCCAAGACAAAAGACCACGCAGATATAAAGTATGCCAAGACAAAAGACCACGCAGATATAAAGTATGCCAAGACAAAAGACCACGCAGATATAAAGTATGCCAAGACAAAAGACCACGCAGATATAAAGTATGCCAAGACAAAAGACCACGACAGATATAAAGTATGCCAAGACAAAAGACCACGCAGATATAAAGTATGCCAAGACAAAAGACCACGCAGATATAAAGTATGCCATTACAAAAGACCACGCAGATATAAAGTATGCCAAGACAAAAGACCACGCAGATATAAAGTATGCCAAGACAAAAGACCACGCAGATATAAAGTATGCCATTACAAAAGACCACGCAGATATAAAGTATGCCAGGACAAAAGACCACGCAGATATAAAGTATGCCAAGACAAAAGACCACGCAGATATAAAGTATGCCATTACAAAAGACCACGCAGATATAAAGTATGCCATTACAAAAGACCACGCAGATATAAAGTATGCCGTTACAAAAGACCACGCATATATAAAGTATGCCGTTACAAAAGACCACGCAGATATAAAGTATGCCGTTTACAAAAGACCACGCAGATATAAAGTATGCCGTTACAAAAGACCACGCAGATATAAAGTATGCCGTTACAAAAGACCACGCAGATATAAAGTATGCCAAGACAAAAGACCACGCAGATATAAAGTATGCCAAGACAAAAGACCACGCAGATATAAAGTATGCCAAGACAAAAGACCACGCAGATATAAAGTATGCCAAGACAAAAGACCACGCAGATATAAAGTATGCCATTACAAAAGACCACGCAGATATAAAGTATGCCATTACAAAAGACCACGCAGATATAAAGTATGCCAAGACAAAAGACCACGCAGATATAAAGTATGCCAAGACAAAAGACCACGCAGATATAAAGTATGCCGTTACAAAAGACCACGCAGATATAAAGTATGCCGTTACAAAAGACCACGCAGATATAAAGTATGCCGACAAAAGACCACGCAGATATAAAGTATGCCAAGACAAAAGACCACGCAGATATAAAGTATGCCAAGACAAAAGACCACGCAGATATAAAGTATACCATTACAAAAGACCACGCAGATATAAAGTATGCCATTACAAAAGACCACGCAGATATAAAGTATGCCATTACAAAAGACCACGCATATATAAAGTATGCCGTTACAAAAGACCACGCATATATAAAGTATGCCGTTACAAAAGACCACGCAGATATAAAGTATGCCGTTACAAAAGACCACGCAGATATAAAGTATGCCGTTACAAAAGACCACGCAGATATAAAGTATGCCGTTACAAAAGACCACGCATATATAAAGTATGCCGTTACAAAAGACCACGCAGATATAAAGTATGCCGTTACAAAAGACCACGCAGATATAAAAATGCCGTTACAAAAGACCACGCAGATATAAAGTATGCCGTTACAAAAGACCACGCAGATATAAAGTATGCCGTTACAAAAGACCACGCAGATATAAAGTATGCCGTTACAAAAGACCACGCAGATATAAAGTATGCCAAGACAAAAGATCACGCAGATATAAAGTATGCCAAGACAAAAGACCACGCAGATATAAAGTTTGCCAAGACAAGACCACGCAGATATAAAGTATGCCAAGACAAAAGACCACGCAGATATAAAGTATGCCATTACAAAAGACCACGCAGATATAAAGTATGCCAAGACAAAAGACCACGCAGATATAAAGTATGCCGTTACAAAAGACCACGCAGATATAAAGTATGCCGTTACAAAAGACCACGCATATATAAAGTATGCCATTACAAAAGACCACACAGATATAAAGTATGCCAAGACAAAAGACCACGCAGATATAAAGTATGCCAAGACAAAAGACCACGCAGATATAAAGTATGCCAAGACAAAAGACCACGCAGATATAAAGTATGCCAAGACAAAAGACCACGCAGATATAAAGTATGCCAAGACAAAAGACCACGCAGATATAAAGTATGCCAAGACAAAAGACCACGCAGATATAAAGTATGCCAAGACAAAAGACCACGCAGATATAAAGTATGCCATTACAAAAGACCACGCAGATATAAAGTATGCCAAGACAAAAGACCACGCAGATATAAAGTATGCCAAGACAAAAGACCACGCAGATATAAAGTATGCCATTACAAAAGACCACGCAGATATAAAGTATGCCAGGACAAAAGACCACGCAGATATAAAGTATGCCAAGACAAAAGACCACGCAGATATAAAGTATGCCATTACAAAAGACCACGCAGATATAAAGTATGCCATTACAAAAGACCACGCAGATATAAAGTATGCCGTTACAAAAGACCACGCATATATAAAGTATGCCGTTACAAAAGACCACGCAGATATAAAGTATGCCGTTTACAAAAGACCACGCAGATATAAAGTATGCCGTTACAAAAGACCACGCAGATATAAAGTATGCCGTTACAAAAGACCACGCAGATATAAAGTATGCCAAGACAAAAGACCACGCAGATATAAAGTATGCCAAGACAAAAGACCACGCAGATATAAAGTTTGCCAAGACAAGACCACGCAGATATAAAGTATGCCAAGACAAAAGACCACGCAGATATAAAGTATGCCATTACAAAAGACCACGCAGATATAAAGTATGCCATTACAAAAGACCACGCAGATATAAAGTATGCCAAGACAAAAGACCACGCAGATATAAAGTATGCCAAGACAAAAGACCACGCAGATATAAAGTATGCCGTTACAAAAGACCACGCAGATATAAAGTATGCCGTTACAAAAGACCACGCAGATATAAAGTATGCCGTTACAAAAGACCACGCAGATATAAAGTATGCCAAGACAAAAGACCACACAGATATAAAGTATGCCAAGACAAAAGACCACGCAGATATAAAGTATACCATTACAAAAGACCACGCAGATATAAAGTATGCCATTACAAAAGACCACGCAGATATAAAGTATGCCGTTACAAAAGACCACGCATATATAAAGTATGCCGTTACAAAAGACCACGCATATATAAAGTATGCCGTTACAAAAGACCACGCAGATATAAAGTATGCCGTTACAAAAGACCACGCAGATATAAAGTATGCCGTTACAAAAGACCACGCAGATATAAAGTATGCCGTTACAAAAGACCACGCAGATATAAAGTATGCCGTTACAAAAGACCACGCAGATATAAAGTATGCCGTTACAAAAGACCACACAGATATAAAGTATGCCATTACAAAAGACCACGCAGATATAAAGTATGCCGTTACAAAAGACCACGCATATATAAAGTATGCCGTTACAAAAGACCACGCAGATATAAAGTATGCCGTTACAAAAGACCACGCAGATATAAAGTATGCCATTACAAAAGACCACGCAGATATAAAGTATGCCAAGACAAAAGACCACGCAGATATAAAGTATGCCAAGACAAAAGACCACGCAGATATAAAGTATGCCAAGACAAAAGACCACGCAGATATAAAGTATGCCAAGACAAAAGACCACGCAGATATAAAGTATGCCAAGACAAAAGACCACGCAGATATAAAGTATGCCATTACAAAAGACCACGCAGATATAAAGTATGCCAAGACAAAAGACCACGCAGATATAAAGTATGCCAAGACAAAAGACCACGCAGATATAAAGTATGCCAAGACAAAAGACCACGCAGATATAAAGTATGCCAAGACAAAAGACCACGCAGATATAAAGTATGCCAAGACAAAAGACCACGCAGATATAAAGTATGCCAAGACAAAAGACCACGCAGATATAAAGTATGCCAAGACAAAAGACCACGCAGATATAAAGTATGCCATTACAAAAGACCACGCAGATATAAAGTATGCCAAGACAAAAGACCACGCAGATATAAAGTATGCCAAGACAAAAGACCACGCAGATATAAAGTATGCCATTACAAAAGACCACGCAGATATAAAGTATGCCAGGACAAAAGACCACGCAGATATAAAGTATGCCAAGACAAAAGACCACGCAGATATAAAGTATGCCATTACAAAAGACCACGCAGATATAAAGTATGCCATTACAAAAGACCACGCAGATATAAAGTATGCCGTTACAAAAGACCACGCATATATAAAGTATGCCGTTACAAAAGACCACGCAGATATAAAGTATGCCGTTTACAAAAGACCACGCAGATATAAAGTATGCCGTTACAAAAGACCACGCAGATATAAAGTATGCCGTTACAAAAGACCACGCAGATATAAAGTATGCCAAGACAAAAGACCACGCAGATATAAAGTATGCCAAGACAAAAGACCACGCAGATATAAAGTTTGCCAAGACAAGACCACGCAGATATAAAGTATGCCAAGACAAAAGACCACGCAGATATAAAGTATGCCATTACAAAAGACCACGCAGATATAAAGTATGCCATTACAAAAGACCACGCAGATATAAAGTATGCCAAGACAAAAGACCACGCAGATATAAAGTATGCCAAGACAAAAGACCACGCAGATATAAAGTATGCCGTTACAAAAGACCACGCAGATATAAAGTATGCCGTTACAAAAGACCACGCAGATATAAAGTATGCCGTTACAAAAGACCACGCAGATATAAAGTATGCCAAGACAAAAGACCACGCAGATATAAAGTATGCCAAGACAAAAGACCACGCAGATATAAAGTATACCATTACAAAAGACCACGCAGATATAAAGTATGCCATTACAAAAGACCACGCAGATATAAAGTATGCCGTTACAAAAGACCACGCATATATAAAGTATGCCATTACAAAAGACCACGCATATATAAAGTATGCCGTTACAAAAGACCACGCAGATATAAAGTATGCCGTTACAAAAGACCACGCAGATATAAAGTATGCCGTTACAAAAGACCACGCAGATATAAAGTATGCCGTTACAAAAGACCACGCAGATATAAAGTATGCCGTTACAAAAGACCACGCAGATATAAAGTATGCCGTTACAAAAGACCACGCAGATATAAAGTATGCCGTTACAAAAGACCACGCAGATATAAAGTATGCCGTTACAAAAGACCACGCATATATAAAGTATGCCGTTACAAAAGACCACGCAGATATAAAGTATGCCGTTACAAAAGACCACGCAGATATAAAGTATGCCGTTACAAAAGACCACGCAGATATAAAGTATGCCAAGACAAAAGACCACGCAGATATAAAGTATGCCAAGACAAAAGACCACGCAGATATAAAGTATGCCAAGACAAAAGACCACGCAGATATAAAGTATGCCAAGACAAAAGACCACGCAGATATAAAGTATGCCAAGACAAAAGACCACGCAGATATAAAGTATGCCATTACAAAAGACCACGCAGATATAAAGTATGCCAAGACAAAAGACCACGCAGATATAAAGTATGCCAAGACAAAAGACCACGCAGATATAAAGTATGCCATTACAAAAGACCACGCAGATATAAAGTATGCCAAGACAAAAGACCACGCAGATATAAAGTATGCCGTTCCAAAAGACCACGCAGATATAAAGTATGCCAAGACAAAAGACCACGCAGATATAAAGTATGCCAAGACAAAAGACCACGCAGATATAAAGTATGCCAAGACAAAAGACCACGCAGATATAAAGTATGCCAAGACAAAAGACCACGCAGATATAAAGTATGCCGTTACAAAAGACCACGCAGATATAAAGTATGCCGTTACAAAAGACCACGCAGATATAAAGTATGCCGTTACAAAAGACCACGCAGATATAAAGTATGCCAAGACAAAAGACCACGCAGATATAAAGTATGCCAAGACAAAAGACCACGCAGATATAAAGTATGCCAAGACAAAAGACCACGCAGATATAAAGTATGCCGTTACAAAAGACCACGCAGATATAAAGTATGCCGTTACAAAAGACCACGCAGATATAAAGTATGCCGTTACAAAAGACCACGCATATATAAAGTATGCCAAGACAAAAGACCACGCAGATATAAAGTATGCCAAGACAAAAGACCACGCAGATATAAAGTATGCCAAGACAAAAGACCACGCAGATATAAAGTATGCCAAGACAAAAGACCACGCAGATATAAAGTATGCCAAGACAAAAGACCACGCAGATATAAAGTATGCCAAGACAAAAGACCACGCAGATATAAAGTATGCCATTACAAAAGACCACGCAGATATAAAGTATGCCAAGACAAAAGACCACGCAGATATAAAGTATGCCAAGACAAAAGACCACGCAGATATAAAGTATGCCATTACAAAAGACCACGCAGATATAAAGTATGCCAAGACAAAAGACCACGCAGATATAAAGTATGCCATTACAAAAGACCACGCAGATATAAAGTATGCCATTACAAAAGACCACGCAGATATAAAGTATGCCGTTACAAAAGACCACGCATATATAAAGTATGCCATTACAAAAGACCACGCAGATATAAAGTATGCCGTTACAAAAGACCACGCAGATATAAAGTATGCCGTTACAAAAGACCACGCAGATATAAAGTATGCCGTTACAAAAGACCACGCAGATATAAAGTATGCCGTTACAAAAGACCACGCAGATATAAAGTATGCCGTTACAAAAGACCACGCAGATATAAAGTATGCCAAGACAAAAGACCACGAGATATAAAGTATGCCAAGACAAAAGACCACGCAGATATAAAGTATGCCAAGACAAAAGACCACGCAGATATAAAGTATGCCAAGACAAAAGACCACGCAGATATAAAGTATGCCAAGACAAAAGACCACGCAGATATAAAGTATGCCATTACAAAAGACCACGCAGATATAAAGTATGCCAAGACAAAAGACCACGCAGATATAAAGTATGCCAAGACAAAAGACCACGCAGATATAAAGTATGCCATTACAAAAGACCACGCAGATATAAAGTATGCCGTTACAAAAGACCACGCATATATAAAGTATGCCGTTACAAAAGACCACGCATATATAAAGTATGCCGTTACAAAAGACCACGCAGATATAAAGTATGCCGTTACAAAAGACCACGCAGATATAAAGTATGCCGTTACAAAAGACCACGCAGATATAAAGTATGCCGTTACAAAAGACCACGCAGATATAAAGTATGCCGTTACAAAAGACCACGCAGATATAAAGTATGCCGTTACAAAAGACCACGCATATATAAAGTATGCCGTTACAAAAGACCACGCAGATATAAAGTATGCCGTTACAAAAGACCACGCAGATATAAAGTATGCCGTTACAAAAGACCACGCAGATATAAAGTATGCCGTTACAAAAGACCACGCATATATAAAGTATGCCAAGACAAAAGACCACGCAGATATAAAGTATGCCAAGACAAAAGACCACGCAGATATAAAGTATGCCAAGACAAAAGACCACGCAGATATAAAGTATGCCAAGACAAAAGACCACGCAGATATAAAGTATGCCAAGACAAAAGACCACGCAGATATAAAGTATGCCAAGACAAAAGACCACGCAGATATAAAGTATGCCAAGACAAAAGACCACGCAGATATAAAGTATGCCATTACAAAAGACCACGCAGATATAAAGTATGCCAAGACAAAAGACCACGCAGATATAAAGTATGCCAAGACAAAAGACCACGCAGATATAAAGTATGCCAAGACAAAAGCAAAAAAAGGACAGGAATCATATGCCGTTGTTCCAGTTAGATAGTAAGCATCTCCAGAGGCACGTGAACACACAGAACCATGGCTTATATTGACCCGTAAGAACTGCAGTTTCAAATGGTTCACCGGCAGAAATATATATCAGTTTTCCTACTTCAGGAAACTGCTAGCTACTGGACCACTGGTAAAACAAAATGATGACCAAGCATAATGTTAAAACAAATGATGACCAAGCATAAGGCCCAGCAGCCCTCAGCGAAACATACAAACCGAGAAACAAAGTAAACCGTTTTCACGTCAGGATTAATGTAAATCTCTTTACATCTTTTCTATGGAACTGATCAAACGGGTTGAAAGGAGGAGGTGGTCTCTCTCTCTCTCTCTTCTCTCAGCACTCATTCATCTTAACTCAAGTTGGGATTCGGCTAATACCAGGTCTTCACAGACCACTGGTATGTAGTATTTTGGCACAAGAGGACCCTCATATTAATTTCCTGGGTCAAAGGGTAAAGACACTGTATGGAAACCTTGAAGCTAATCAATACCCTGTATAGTTGGACAGGAAACAAAATAACCTCTAACTCCCTACCGTGTGGACAGATACCTGTAGCAACAGACTGACTACAAGTTGTCTTTCCATTCGCTTACCACCAGAGGGCAGCAGCACACTAGATACCCACTTGTTGGTCTTTTGACAAATCCTATCAGATCTTTTCACATCAGATCTTTTTCAGAACTGATCTGATTGGTCAAAAGTGAAAAACATCAGAATTGTACTGCCTCGGGGCTACTTCATCCTACGCCACTCTATAGTATAAATCCCCATTCTCCAGCGTGTCCCTGAGAAGGACGTGAGGTTGTAAAGAGCACACAGCAGTGTTCTCCTGGGTCTCAGTCAACAAACACAACTCAGGAGAACAGAAGCCTCCTTCACTATTCACTACTGTACCGGCTGTTGGTGACTCGAGATGGCACGCTCTGTATGTATGTGTGTGTTGGCGTGTGTAGGTAAAGAGAGAGAAAGAGAGAGGAAGTGAATGCATGGTCAGGGAAGAAGAGACAGGGAGGAGTAGAGCAAACTCAAACTGATAACAGGAAAACAAAAAGCTGAAGAGAAACAAAAAGTTCAAAGGATACATAAACTGCTCCACCAATCATGACGCTGCATGCTGCATTCAGGAACGTAAGCAAAAATGTAAAGGAAAAGTATTACTCGACACCATAAACTCCTGTCCTAGAGAGCAGAGCAAGCAACTGTTAGCTCCTCAGAACAGAACCAATACCTGGACGAAGACGTATATGAAAGTCAGGGGAGCTATGACCACGGCGAAGATGGGGGTGCTGGCCACTATGACTATCATGGTGGAGAGAGAGGAGAAGAAGGTCCCGAGGAACATGAGAACGGTGGAGGGCAGTGCCTCGTCGATGACGTAGATGTCCTTAGAGAAGCGGTTGATGACCCTGCCTATGGGGGTGGTGTCAAAGAAAGACTGAGGGGTGTGAAACTTGTTGTCCAGGAGGGCATAGTGGAGCTTCCTGGCTGCTCCGATGTTCCCCATGGCCAGGGTGAAGGAGGAGACCATGACCAGGATGCCTGAGAGGGAGGGAGGGAGGGAGGGAGATGAGGGTTGAGGAGACAGTGGGTTTTGTATGTGTCCTCTCTCCTGAATGCGGAGTCCCTTTTCAATGAAATTCAAATCAAGGTTCTAGTGTTACTGAGGGGTAGAGGCCAAAGTCCTCACACAAAACCAACCATTCATAGTTAGCGTCATACAGTCAAAAAGTTAAACATACACAACAACACCTACAATAACTAAATCTCTCTTAGGGACAAACGACCCAAACACCATGAACAAATGTAACCACGTTGTAATCGCTATAAATATTGAACTGTAGAGATACTTTCTTCACCAGTGACGTCACATTAAGCTGGACAGGTATTCTTATCCTGGACAGGTATTCTTATCCTGGACAGGTATTCTTATCCTGGACAGGTATTCTTATCCTGGACAGGTATTCTTATCCTGGACAGGTATTCTTATCCTGTACAGGTATTCTTATACTGGACAGGTATTCTTATCCTGGACAGGTATTCTTATCCTGGACAGGTATTCTTATCCTGGACAGGTATTCTTATCCTGGACAGGTATTCTTATCCTAAGGTAATGAACAGCAGGTCTCCTCACCTTGTGTTATGCCCAGGGCAGCATACACCCCCACCCTCATGCTGACATTCTCCTGAGTCATGTTCTGAGCCGCGTCATTGGTCCACTGACTCAGCCAGACGTTGGCTCCGATGGCAGCGGCGCTCTGACAGCCGTACAGGAAACAGATGAAGAGGGTCAGCAGAGGCCCTACTGCCTTGGCGTACTCCCAGAACACCTTGCTCTTCACCTGAGGAGAGAGGTTAATAAAAGGTCAGGGTTAAGAGGGTAGAGGTCAGAGGTTGTACTGTCTAGGAATACACCTGGAGGTAGGAGAGTTTAGAAGTCCACACCCTCAACCAGGTATACTAAACGATGTATCTCCATATCTCTACTCACTCTGCCTGTCTCAGTGGTCTCTGCCTGGATAAGTTTCTCCACCTTGGGTAGTTTCTTCTCTGAGTCAGGCTCAGCGTGCTTCCTCTCGCTGCACAAACGTCTCCGGACAGACTTGCTCCTTGGGTTCTCCAGGTCCCCTGAGATGACGCTGATCTGCCTGCAGGGAAGGAGGAAGTGATTGATCCGTCAATCAATCAATCAATCAATCAATCAATCGTTGTGTGTATCGTACTTTTCAAAAATAACTCTCTCGCAAAATGCTTGATAGTAACTTAAGTCTAAAACCACATAGAATACAGCAGTTGTCTATCACAGAGGGGGTTAAACATACCGAAGCCCCTTCAGGATTTTGCGATTCTGTGGTATGCAATTTTTTGGCAAAATCAACAATTCCCTGGATATTATGCAAGGGTTTGAAAATTTGACAATTACCAGATAAAAGTAAAATCATTGCAATATTATCGCATATAACCATGCGATCACCACACTACAAAAACATGGCTCGCATTTTTGTCCAAAAACAGAATTTTTAGCGCATAACATTATTCAATCAAGCAACACGTCAAACAAACATTTCCCCCTTCAGTGCACTTATGTGACAAATATGACAATATCGGAATTGCTGCAGCAAAATCAAGCATTTTGGACTGCAACTATCACACAAAAACACAAAGGAATCCTGGAGGGACTGCCTTATGACCTGTTAGAGGCTTATGAGTGCCTTATGACCTGTTACATTTACATTACATTTAAGTCATTTAGCAGACGCTCTTATCCAGAGTGACTTACAAATTGGTGCATTCACCTTAAGACATCCAGTGGAACAGCCACTTTACAATAGTGCATCTAAATCTTTTAAGGGGGGTGAGAAGGATTACTTTATCCTATCCTAGGTATTCCTGAAAGAGGTGGGGTTTCAGGTGTCTCCGGAAGGTGGTGATTGACTCCGCTGTCCTGGCGTCGTGAGGGAGTTTGTTCCACCATTGGGGGGCCAGAGCAGCGAACAGTTTTGACTGGGCTGCGCGGGAACTGTACTTCCTCAGTGGTAGGGAGGCGAGCAGGCCAGAGGTGGATGAACGCAGTGCCCTTGTTTGGGTGTAGGGCCTGATCAGAGCCTGGAGGTACTGAGGTGCCGTTCCCCTCACAGCTCCGTGAGGCAAGCACCATGGTCTTGTAGCGGATGCGAGCTTCAACTGGAAGCCAGTGGAGAGAGCGGAGGAGCGGGGTGACGTGAGAGAACTTGGGAAGGTTGAACACCAGAAGGGCTGCGGCGTTCTGGATGAGTTGTAGGGGTTTAATGGCACAGGCAGGGAGCCCAGCCAACAGCGAGTTGCAGTAATCCAGACGGGAGATGACAAGTGCCTGGATTAGGACCTGCACCGCTTCCTGTGTGAGGCAGGGTCGTACTCTGCGGATGTTGTAGAGCATGAACCTACAGGAACGGGCCACCGTCTTGATGTTAGTTGAGAACGACAGGGTGTTGTCCAGGATCACGCCAAGGTTCTTAGCGCTCTGGGAGGAGGACACAATGGAGTTGTCAACCGTGATGGCGAGATCATGGAACGGGCAGTCCTTCCCGGGAGGAAGAGCAGCTCCGTCTTGCCGAGGTTCAGCTTGAGGTGGTGATCCGTCATCCACACTGATATGTCTGCCAGACATGCAGAGATGCGATTCGCCACCTGGTCATCAGAAGGGGAAAGGAGAAGATTAATTGTGTGTCGTCTGCATAGCAATGATAGGAGAGACCATGTGAGGTTATGACAGAGCCAAGTGACTTGGTGTATAGCGAGAATAGGAGAGGGCCTAGAACAGAGCCCTGGGGACGCCAGTGGTGAGAGCGCGTGGTGAGGAGACAGATTCTTGCCACGCCACCTGGTAGGAGCGACCTGTCAGGTAGGACGCAATCAAGCGTGGGCCGCGCCGGAGATGCCCAACTCGGAGAGGGTGGAGAGGAGGATCTGATGGTTCACAGTATCGAAGGCAGCCGATAGGTCTAGAAGGATGAGAGCAGAGGAGAGAGAGTTAGCTTTAGCAGTGCGGAGCGCCTCCGTGATACAGAGAAGAGCAGTCTCAGTTGAATGACTAGTCTTGAAACCTGACTGATTTGGATCAAGAAGGTCATTCTGAGAGAGATAGCGGGAGAGCTGGCCAAGGACGGCACGTTCAAGAGTTTTGGAGAGAAAAGAAAGAAGGGATACTGGTCTGTAGTTGTTGACATCGGAGGGATCGAGTGTAGGTTTTTTCAGAAGGGGTGCAACTCTCGCTCTCTTGAAGACGGAAGGGACGTAGCCAGCGGTCAGGGATGAGTTGATGAGCGAGGTGAGGTAAGGGAGAAGGTCTCCGGAAATGGTCTGGAGAAGAGAGGAGGGGATAGGGTCAAGCGGGCAGGTTGTTGGGCGGCCGGCCGTCACAAGACGCGAGATTTCATCTGGAGAGAGAGGGGAGAAAGAGGTCAGAGCACAGGGTAGGGCAGTGTGAGCAGAACCAGCGGTGTCGTTTGACTTAGCAAACGAGGATCGGATGTCGTCGACCTTCTTTTCAAAATGGTTGACGAAGTCATCTGCAGAGAGGGAGGAGGGGGAGGAGGATTCAGGAGGGAGGAGAAGGTGGCAACGAGCTTCCTAGGGTTAGAGGCAGATGCTTGGAATTTAGAGTGGTAGAAAGTGGCTTTAGCAGCAGAGACAGAAGAGGAAAATGTAGAGAGGAGGGAGTGAAAGGATGCCAGGTCCGCAGGGAGGCAAGTTTTCCTACCTGTCTGCAGGTAGTTATACTACCTGCAGACCGAAGCGCTCGGATGCGACCGCTTGCTCCAACCCGGAAGTAGAGGCTTATGAGTGCCTTATGTTCCTGTTAGAGGCTTATGAGTGCCTTATGACCTGTTAGAGGCTTATGAGTGCCTTATGTTCCTGTTAGAGGCTTATGAGTGCCTTATGACCTGTTAGAGGCTTATGAGTGCCTTATGACCTGTTAGAGGTTTATGAGTGCCTTATGACCTGTTAGAGGCTTATGAATGCCTTATGACCTGTTAGAGGCTTATGAGTGCCTTATGACCTGTTAGAGGCTTATGAGTGCCTTCTGAACTGTTAAGAGGCTTATGAGTGCCTTATGAACTGCTACAGAGGCTTATGAGTGCCTTGTGAACTGCTACAGAGGCTTATGAGTGCCTTGTGAACTGCTACAGAGGCTTACGAGTGCCTTATGAACAGTCACAGAGGCTTACGAGTGCCTTATGAACAGTTACAGAGGCTTATGAGTGCCTTATGACCAGTTACAGAGGCTTATGAGTCCCTTATGAATTGTTATAGAGGCTTATACTGTACCTTATGAACTTCCTCTTTACCTCGACCACTGGTTCACTGTCCACCATGTCTGTATGGTTGCTAAGGACGTCATCAGGGAAGTCCTCTTCTTCATCAATCAAATCCACTGTGGAGTGTTGAGTCACATGGTTACCGTGGTAATTATGGAGCAGGTGTACACAACCCTACAGGTGTAGGGTATGGGCTGGCAACTCTCCTCCTAGAGAGCTACTGGGTATGCAGGGTTTTGTTCCAACCCTACTCTAACAAACCTGAATAATCTAATCAGCTGCTGACTAGGACCTTGATTAGATCTATTAGAGCAGGACTGGAGCAAAATCCAGTAGCTTGCACACCCAGTCGCCTTCCAGGACAAATATTGATAGGCACTGGTATAGGCTGAACAGTAGAATCCCAATGGTAGAAACAGCAATAGTATCAGTTTTAGATATCTCTCCAAAGGCAGAAACAGCAATAGTATCCGTTTTAGATATCTCTCCAAAGGCAGAAACAGCAATAGTATCCGTTTTAGATATCTCTCTAAGATACACCGGGGAAACCAGAAAATCAGCAGATCTACGGACCTCAGAGAGTTCTGAATCCCTCTGCTATAGTAACAGATAGTTGTACCTGTTGCCTCGTCCTCTATGACGTCCTCCAGGGAATAGTTTCTGAGGAACTCAGCGAAAGCTCCGTTCTGTTGGAGCAGCTCCTGGTATGAACCCATCTCCGACATTCTGCCCTCCACCATCACCATTATGTTGTCCACCTGCGGCAGGAAGCTGATGCCATGTGTCACCAAGATACGTGTCTGGGGCAAACGAAAAGAGGCTCTGTCATTAAGGCTGGGAATTGTCATGGACCTCACGATACGATATTATTAGTATTCTTAGGTGCCGATAACAGTATGCATTGCCATTCGATACTGCGATTTTATTGCAAATAGATGTTCCAAACATATTGCTCAATACATATCTGCTACAGAGAGACAAGAGAGCATGAGAAAATGTGTTTTCAACAGTCAGGGAAATTAAAAGTGCTGATAATATGTTGGCATGTTGAGACAAATATCGATAAAATATTGCAATATACATACTGACTTTACACACCCAAGTGCTGCACATTCCAACCAGCTTCTGTACTGAAGTTTCTTATCAGCGCAACAAAGTCATAGATATGCTACCAAACCAACCAGCAGACCGGATGGAAAATAATAAACCACAAATAAGAGTGACTACTTCCTCTATTGTAGTTGAGGACTCTACAAATGGGTTTTACTATCTGAACTACACAGAATATAACTTATGAACTTGTCAGTTGTAGGAGATAGCCATGTTAGAATGGACAAAATTGGCAATGTAGTGACTGACCACCAAAGATTGTTAATAAAGGACAAGACATCCGACTGGTCTCTTTCTCATACAACCAAAGATTGTTGATAAAGGACAATATATTTAACTAGTCCGTTTTGCTCTGCTACCCCTCAGAATGTCTCTCTTCTTCTGTAATGTATGGAGAACAGAGCAGATTGACTACTCTCCTCACCTTGCCCTGCAGCACCCCCCCTGGGCCAATGACGTGGTCGAAGATGTGTTTGGCCACGTGGGAGTCCACGGCAGACAGAGGGTCATCCAGTAGGTAGACATCTGCCTCGTTGTACAGAGCTCTGGCCAGACTCACCCTCTGTCTCTGGCCACCAGACAGGTTGATACCCTGAGGGAAGGAGGGACAGGTAGACAGAGAGAGAGAGAAATCACTAGCAAGCTAGCAATCACAAGCAAATCACTGATCTCAAAAGTCATTCCTTTGAGACTCGAAGATGCAATTTAGCTCCCAGAGCTAATGCCTAAGCTTTTGTTCAGTGGGCTAACATGGCCTTTAGCTCCAAAAACAACCCATGTTAGATTCTATCCCATCTCCCTACCTTCTCTCCAATCTCGGTCAGGTCTCCTCCAGGTAGTACTTCTAGGTCAGGGGTCAGGGCGCAAGCCTCCAGACAAGAGCGGTACTTCTGCTCGTTGTAGGCCTTGCCAAATAGGATGTTGTCTCTGAGAGTGGCGTTCTGGATCCAGGCCTGCTGGGGGACGTAGGCCACCGAACCCTGGAGGAGAGGAGTGAAGGAACTCAGTACAGATGAAAACTACAACTAGACCCTAAAAATCAATCTAGACCCTAACAATCAATCAGTCGATCAATCGTTCAATCAATCAAGCAATTGAGCCACCAATCAATCTTCGGTTGGTATAAATGAATTGAGTGCAGATGTACCCTTATGGAGATGTGTCCCTCCAGTTTCTCCATCTCTCCCAGTAGAGCTGACACCAGGGAAGACTTCCCACAGCCTACATGACCAACCACCGCTAGCAGAGAGCCCTGCGGCACCATCAGGTTTATACTGCGGACAAACACACACACGGGCACATCAGTAAAGTACATTCCTTCCCTTTAAATGGTTATTTGTCCTTTTCATGATAAAACTCACTAACTTACTTGTGCAGAGCAGGAGGATCTTGTTTTGCCCAGGTGAACTTCCCATTGACAACCGTCACTGAGCTATCTGAAGGGGAGAACACAGTGTAAGAGTGAAAGGCAGTTAGGAAAACACCCGTCGTGACACAGCATTACCAAACTGGAAGCATATATTCAAACTGTCTCAGAGCCAAGAAGGAAAAGCCATGACTATTGTCGTGGAAAATTGCAAGATTATGTTATAATGCTTGTATTGCATTATAATGGTTGTTTTATTCAACAGAATAGAGTATTCTGTTAACCATTGTGTGTGTTCTACTGAGGAGGGCCTCTATGAGATAACACTGACAGAGGAGATTTACCATGTCTTTGGGTAATAAAGCCTAAAGAGCATTCCAGATAACATGAGGTAATGTTTTTGTGCTATATACCGTACCAGGGTGAGACGGTTTCTGTTTGGAGTAGGAGGACCAGACACTGGTCTTTACAATGAAAACTGTTGACACAGCAGTAACTCTCTGCTATGTTTTATAGATATCTTTCATAAAAATCTTAACCTTGTGACCATTCTATGTATCTGTGGTTCGTCATGTAGGTTGAGAGGGGTGCATCTTGGCTATAAAAGATCTTTGTACTTTTCTGACGTCACTTTCAATGGTTCATTAGAAATGGCGCATCATTGAAAGTCAAAAAGGCTATTGCCATAGCTCTTATTATTAAAGACGTAGCTTAAGTATAACTCTGACTGGCGTGTGAAGTTTGTAACTCTCCTCGTTTGGTAAAGCAGAAATAAGCCACCAAACTATACACTGTGGAACCCCTGTGTCTAACCCCTGAGTCCAAAATGTTTATATTACAAAAGCCAAGAGTAATGACTACAGTATGCAGAACCAAAATGTATTACAACCTCCCCATTGTTACTTATTGAAAACGCAATCGTCACAATAATGGCAGATGGGGGAACCATGGCAACGGCCAACGTCAGCATGACTTATCAGAAACATAGACCATTAGAATGACTAAACAGAAACAGACCATTAGATTGCCTCAGAGGCCCTGTCCCATTAACTTTCCATTATCCTATCCCTTCATGTCAGTGAAAAACCTATGGCCTATCAGAACAGCCTAGGGAGTGAAATGGAACCAGCCCAGCCAAGTTTGATCTGGTTTCTTGGTCAGCTTGGGCTGGTTCTTTAGTCAGCTGCGTCCATGTTTACCTGTGGCTGTGTTATTCCTGTCCACGGACTCTGGGTCCAGCTCTTCATGACTCAGGAAGTCCTGGATACGCTTCAGAGACACGCTGGCCTGATGAGAAGCTACAGAGTCAACACAATACTCACGTACAGGAGGAGTGACAGAAGGGGTAAGAGGAGGAGCAGAGTGAGGAGGAGGAGGAGCAGCAGAGTGAGGAGGAGCAGAGTGAGGAGGAGGAGAAGGAGCAGAGTGAGGAGGAGGAGGAGCAGAGTGAGGAGGAGGAGCAGAGTGAGGAGGAGGAGGAGCAGAGTGAGGAGGAGGAGGAGCAGAGTGAGGAGGAGGAGGAGCAGCAGAGTGAGGAGGAGCAGAGTGAGGAGGAGAAGGAGCAGAGTGAGGAGGAGGAGGAGCAGAGTGAGGAGGAGCAGAGTGAGGAAGAGGAGGAGCAGAGTGAGGAGGAGGAGGAGCAGAGTGAGGAGGAGGAGAGTGAGGAGGAGAAGAAGCAGAGTGAGGAGGAGGAGGAGCAGAGTGAGGAGGAGGAGAAGGAGCAGAGTGAGGAGGAGGAGGAGGAGGAGAGTGAGGAGGAGGAGGAGGAGCAGCAGAGTGAGGAGGAGCAGAGTGAGGAGGAGGAGAAGGAGCAGAGTGAGGAGGAGGAGGAGCAGAGTGAGGAGGAGGAGAGTGAGGAGGAGGAGCAGCAGAGTGAGGAGGAGCAGAGTGAGGAGGAGAAGGAGCAGAGTGAGGAGAAGGAGCAGGAGGAGGAGCAGCAGAGTGAGGAGGAGCAGAGTGAGGAGGAGGAGGAGCAGAGTGAGGAAAGGAGGAGGAGCAGAGTGAGGAGCAGCAGAGTGAGGAGGAGCAGAGTGAGGAGGAGAAGGAGCAGAGTGAGGAGGAGGAGAGTGAGGAGGAGGAGGAGCAGAGTGAGGAGGAGGAGAAGGAGCAGAGTGAGGAGGAGGAGGAGCAGAGTGAGGAGGAGGAGGAGCAGAGTGAGGAGGAGGAGAAGGAGCAGAGTGAGGAGGAGGAGAGTGAGGAAAGGAGGAGGAGCAGCAGAGTGAGGAGGAGCAGAGTGAGGAGGAGGAGAGTGATAGGAGGAGGAGTAGCAGAGTGAGGAGGAGGAGAGTGAGGAGGAGGAGGAGCAGAGTGAGGAGGAGGAGGAGCAGAGTGAGCTGAGGAGGAGGAGCAGAGTGAGGAGGAGGAGGAGCAGAGTGAGGAGGAGGGGAGCCTACCTGTACAACACTACTGATGACTTGGGGCAGCATATTGAGAGGGAACCGTAAGATGTTAAACAGAGACAAAGACACAAAGGCTTTCTCCGCATCTAAAATGTTATTTTTATCCACTGTCACGTACACTGCAAACGTCATCAAGGCAACCTGAGGAGACATTAACAGAAAAAAAATCATGGAAGTAGATCCTCTGGGCAGCTCATGGGTCTGCAATGCAGCTGTCAGAGTGTACTCACTTCCTCTAAAAGAGCTAGTGTCACGTTCTGACCTTTATTTCCTTTGTTTTGTATTTATTTAGTATGGTCAGGGCGTGAATTGGGTGGGCAGTCTATGTTTGTTTTTCTATGTTTTGGGGTATTTCTATGTTTCGGCCTAGTATGGTTCTCAATCAGAGGCAGGTGTCATTAGTTGTCTCTGATTGAGAATCATACTTAGGTAGCCTGGGTTTCACTGTGTGTTTGTGGGTGATTGTTCCTGTCTCTGTGTTTTGCACCAGATAGGGCTGTTTTGGGTTTTCACGGTTCTTGTTAGTTTGTTCATGTGAAGTGATTTATTAAAACATGAATCAAAGTAACCACGCTGCGCTTTGGTCCGCCTCTCCGTCAATGGAAGAAATCCCTTACAGCTAGTCATCTTAGAAATATTACAGAGTTGTCCTTCCTTATGCAAACATGGTACATAGTGCACAACAAGGACAATATAGAGGCTGTGCGTGTGTCCCGTACTAGGAATGGTGCGCTGGTCCAGGCCATGGTAGACAGAGCACCGAGGTAGGCCGTCTTGCGGAGCACATTGAGCTCTTTCTGTCTGATCTCCAGAACCTTCTCTTTAAAGGAGTTCTCCCAGGCGTACAGCTTCAACACTTTGATCCCGTTCAGAATCTCGTTCATCAGTTTGATGCGAGCATCCTTGTAATGCATCTGCTCCACCTGAGAGATAGGGGTGGGGGGGTTAGAGGGGGAGAGTGAGAGGGGGAGGTAGAGGAGATGTCAAAACAACACTACTTTAGAGAGCATATTCACTATTGATGCTTTTTCAGATTTCAAGGGAAAATACAGTATTTCACACTCATTAATAGAGGCTTTGATAGTTTTTGTATTTATTATGGATCCCCATTAGTTCCTGCCAAGGCAGCAGCTACTCTTCCTGGGGTTTATTATGGATCCCCATTAGATCCTGCGAAGGCAGCAGCTACTCTTCCTGGGGTTTATTATGGATCCCCATTAGTTCCTGCCAAGGCAGCAGCTACTCTTCCTGGGGTTTATTATGGATCCCGATTAGTTCCTGCCAAGGCAGCAGCTACTCTTCCTGGGGTTTATTATGGATCTCCATTAGTTCCTGCCAAGGCAGCAGCTACTCTTCCTGGGGTTTATTATGGATCCCCATTAGTTCCTGCCAAGGCAGAAGCTACTCTTCCTGGGGTTTATTATGGATCTCCATTAGTTCCTGCCAAGGCAGCAGCTACTCTTCCTGGGGTTTATTATGGATCCCCATTAGTTCCTGCCAAGGCAGCAGCTATTCTTCCTCGAGTTTATTATGGATCCCCATTAGTTCCTGCCAAGGCAGTGTTATATGTGTGACATGACATAACATATTTCTCAACACATTGGTTGGCTCTTTGAGCCAGTAAAGTGGGCTTTACTATTCTTGGGAAGCGGAATTATTTTTTTGCTTCTCTCCAGGCCTGAGGGCACATATTATTCTAGTAGGCTTAGATTGAAGATATGGTTGCTCAACATACAAAAAAGGCAGAGTTTGAAGCACAGTAGTACAAACTCACATCAGATCTATACAGGGCTTTGTTGTTGGACCCTTAGCATTTATGTGGTAAAAAGTTGGGCACCCTTTTCTACATTGACCCTTAGATTAAACAACCAACTTATTTTCTATGAGACTTTATCATCTTAATAACAATCATCATCGCCACTACTTCAACTCCTTGTCCCCAATGATAAGCCCTCATAGAGTAGCAGAGGGAGCTATGTATACCTGGTAGGCTCGTGTCCTCACAGCGATGGCAGCATTTAAAGGAATCAGGAGGATCATCACAGCAACACCAGCCAGCACTGACGGACCCAGGTTCTACAACACCGAGACAAGGCATGACCAATCAACACAGAGACTAAATCAGGACCAATCAACACAGAGACAAGGCATGACCAATCAACACAGAGACAAAATCAGGACCAATCAACACAGAGACAAGGCATGACCAATCAACACAGAGACAAGGCATGACCAATCAACACAGAGACAAGGCATGACCAACCAACACAGAGACAAGGCATGACCAACCAACACAGAGACAAGGCATGACCAACCAACACAGACAAGGCATGACCAATCAACACAGACAAGGCATGACCAACCAACACAGACAAGGCATGACCAACCAACACAGACAAGGCATGACCAACCAACACAGACAAGGCATGACCAACCAACACAGACAAGGCATGACCAAAAAACACAGACAAGGCATGACCAAAAAACACAGGCAAGGCATGACCAAAAAACACAGGCAAAGCATGACCAAAAAACACAGGCAAGGCATGACCAATCAACACAGGCAATGCATGACCAATCAACACAACAGAGATGGACCCTGGTTCAACAACACAGACAGACCAGACATGACTAATCAACACAGATGTCATTAGATCTACTTCCCCTACAGTGTACTAGTTATTCTATGGCGGACTAATAAACCCACCTCCATGGTAAGAACCCACCCACCTGCCACAGGAAGTATAGCGCCAGTATGATCTGAAGTGGGGCGGACCACAGCATGTTGAGAAAGGTGGTGAGATCCATGAAGCGCTGAGCGTCCACTGACATCAGGTTGACTATCTCTCCCACTGTAGATGTACGCTTGGCAGCGTTCGTGATGATCAGAGACTAGGGGGAGAGAACAGAGAAAGAGAGAGATAGAGGCAGAACAGAAGATAGAGAGAGAGATTCAGTACTTTCGCCACTGTAGTGAATGTCTGTTTGCGTGAATACATGCATATGGGTATGTGCGTGCATGCTCCTGTGTGTGTGTGTATGCTCCTGTGTGTGCGTGTATGCTCCTGTGTGTGTGTGTGTGTGCGTGTGTGAGAGAGAGAGAGAGATTCTGCCTGTGTGTACCTTCCTGTAGATAGCTCCTATGATGGCGGTGCGGAGCCTCATCCCGGTGACGAAGCAGTACTGGAAGTGTTGGTGCAGGATGAGGGTCTGGAGGAAGGCTGTGAAGAACATGAGGAACGCCAGGGCATAACCCCACCAGGTGGGAGCTTCCTTCTGCTTCGTGAACGAGATCAATAAACTAGTGAGAGAGAGAGCGAGATCAATAAACTAGTGAGAGAGAGAGATCAATAAACTAGTGAGAGAGAGAGAGATCAATAAACTAGTGAGAGAGAGCGAGATCAATAAACTAGTGAGAGAGAGAGAGAGAGATCAATAAACTAGTGAGAGAGAGAGAGATCAATAAACTAGTGAGAGAGAGAGATCAATAAACTAGTGAGAGAGAGAGAGAGAGATCAATAAACTAGTGAGAGAGAGAGATCAATAAACTAGTGAGAGAGAGAGATCAATAAACTAGTGAGAGAGAGAGATCAATAAACTAGTGAGAGAGAGAGATCAATAAACTAGTGAGAGAGAGAGATCAGAAACTAGAGAGAGAGATCAATAAACTAGTGAGAGAGAGAGATCAATAAACTAGTGAGAGAGAGAGAGATCAATAAACTAGTGAGAGAGAGAGAGATCAATAAACTAGTGAGAGAGAATAAACTAGAGAGATCAATAAACTAGTGAGAGAGAGAGATCAATAAACTAGAGAGAGAGAGAGATCAATAAACTAGTGAGAGAGAGATCAATAAACTAGTGAGAGAGATCAATAAACTAGTGAGAGAGAGATCAATAAACTAGTGAGAGAGAGATCAATAAACTAGTGAGAGAGAGATCAATAAACTAGTGAGAGAGAGAGATCAATAAACTAGTGAGAGAGAGAGATCAATAAACTAGTGAGAGAGAGAGAGAGATCAATAAACTAGTGAGAGAGAGAGAGAGATCAATAAACTAGTGAGAGAGAGCGAGATCAATAAACTAGTGAGAGAGAGATCAATAAACTAGTGATCAATAAACTAGAGATCAATAAACTAGTGAGAGAGAGAGAGATCAATAAACTAGTGAGAGAGAGAGATCAATAAACTAGTGAGAGAGAGAGATCAATAAACTAGAGAGAGAGAGAGATCAATAAACTAGAGAGAGAGATCAATAAACTAGTGAGAGAGAGAGATCAATAAACTAGAGAGAGAGAGATCAATAAACTAGTGAGAGAGAGAGATCAATAAACTAGTGAGAGAGAGAGAGATCAATAAACTAGTGAGAGAGAGAGATCAATAAACTAGTGAGAGAGAGAGAGATCAATAAACTAGTGAGAGAGAGAGAGATCAATAAACTAGTGAGAGAGAGAGATCAATAAACTAGTGAGAGAGAGAGAGAGAGAGATCAATAAACTAGTGAGAGAGAGAGAGAGAGAGAGATCAATAAACTAGTGAGAGAGAGAGAGATCAATAAACTAGTGAGAGAGAGAGATCAATAAACTAGTGAGAGAGAGAGATCAATAAACTAGTGAGAGAGAGAGAGAGAGATCAATAAAAACTAGTGAGAGAGAGAGATCAATAAACTAGTGAGAGAGAGAGAGAGATCAATAAACTAGTGAGAGAGAGAGATCAATAAACTAGTGAGAGAGAGATCAATAAACTAGTGAGATCAATAAACTAGATGAGACTAGAGAGAGAGAGATCAATAAACTAGTGAGAGAGAGAGATCAATAAACTAGTGAGAGAGAGAGATCAATAAACAATAAACTAGTGAGAGAGAGAGATCAATAAACTAGTGAGAGAGAGAGATCAATAAACTAGTGAGAGAGAGAGAGATCAATAAACTAGTGAGAGAGAGAGATCAATAAACTAGTGAGAGAGAGAGATCAATAAACTAGTGAGAGAGAGAGATCAATAAACTAGTGAGAGAGAGAGAGATCAATAAACTAGTGAGAGAGAGAGAGAGATCAATAAACTAGTGAGAGAGAGAGAGATCAATAAACTAGTGAGAGAGAGAGAGATCAATAAACTAGTGAGAGAGAGAGAGATCAATAAACTAGTGAGAGAGAGAGAGATCAATAAACTAGTGAGAGAGAGAGAGATCAATAAACTAGTGAGAGAGAGAGAGATCAATAAACTAGTGAGAGAGAGAGAGATCAATAAACTAGAGAGAGAGATCAATAAACTAGTGAGAGAGAGAGAGATCAATAAACTAGTGAGAGAGAGAGAGATCAATAAACTAGTGAGAGAGAGAGATCAATAAACTAGTGAGAGAGAGCGAGATCAATAAACTAGTGAGAGAGAGAGATCAATAAACTAGTGAGAGAGAGAGAGATCAATAAACTAGTGAGAGAGAGATCAATAAACTAGAGATCAATAAACTAGTGAGAGAGAGATCAATAAACTAGTGAGAGAGAGAGATCAATAAACTAGTGAGAGAGAGAGATCAATAAACTAGTGAGAGAGAGAGAGAGATCAATAAACTAGTGAGAGAGAGAGATCAATAAACTAGAGAGAGAGATCAATAAACTAGTGAGAGAGAGAGATCAATAAACTAGTGAGAGAGAGAGAGATCAATAAACTAGTGAGAGAGAGAGAGATCAATAAACTAGTGAGAGAGAGAGAGATCAATAAACTAGTGAGAGAGAGAGAGAGAGAGATCAATAAACTAGTGAGAGAGAGAGATCAATAAACTAGAGAGAGAGAGAGAGATCAATAAACTAGTGAGAGAGAGAGAGATCAATAAACTAGAGATCAATAAACTAGTGAGAGAGAGAGATCAATAAACTAGTGAGAGAGAGAGAGATCAATAAACTAGTGAGAGAGAGAGAGATCAATAAACTAGTGAGAGAGAGAGATCAATAAACTAGTGAGAGAGAGAGATCAATAAACTAGAGAGAGAGAGAGATCAATAAACTAGTGAGAGAGAGAGATCAATAAACTAGTGAGAGAGAGATCAATAAACAATAAACTAGTGAGAGAGAGAGATCAATAAACTAGTGAGAGAGAGAGATCAATAAACTAGTGAGAGAGAGAGAGAGATCAATAAACTAGTGAGAGAGAGATCAATAAACTAGTGAGAGAGAGAGATCAATAAACTAGTGAGAGAGAGAGATCAATAAACTAGTGAGAGAGAGAGAGATCAATAAACTAGTGAGAGAGAGAGATCAATAAACTAGTGAGAGAGAGAGATCAATAAACTAGTGAGAGAGAGATCAATAGAGAGAGAGATCAATAAACTAGTGAGAGAGAGAGATCAATAAACTAGTGAGAGAGAGAGATCAATAAACTAAACTAGTGAGAGAGAGAGATCAATAAACTAGTGAGAGAGAGAGAGATCAATAAACTAGTGAGAGAGAGAGATCAATAAACTAGTGAGAGAGAGAGATCAATAAACTAGTGAGAGAGAGAGAGATCAATAAACTAGTGAGAGAGAGAGAGAGAGAATAAAACTAGTGAGAGAGAGAGAGATCAATAAACTAGTGAGAGAGAGAGAGATCAATAAACTAGTGAGAGAGAGAGATCAATAAACTAGTGAGAGAGAGAGATCAATAAACTAGTGAGAGAGAGAGATCAATAAACTAGTGAGAGAGAGAGATCAATAAACTAGTGAGAGAGAGAGAGATCAATAAACTAGTGAGAGAGAGAGAGAGATCAATAAACTAGTGAGAGAGAGAGATCAATAAACTAGTGAGAGAGAGAGATCAATAAACTAGTGAGAGAGAGAGAATCAATAAACTAGTGAGAGAGAGAGATCAATAAACTAAACTGAGAGAGAGAGAGATCAATAAACTAGTGAGAGAGAGAGAGAGAGAGAGAGATCAATAAACTAAACTAGTGAGAGAGAGAGAGATCAATAAACTAGTGAGAGAGAGAGATCAATAAACTAGTGAGAGAGAGAGAGATCAATAAACTAGTGAGAGAGAGATCAATAAACTAGTGAGAGAGAGAGAGAGAGATCAATAAACTAGTGAGAGAGAGAGAGAGAGATCAATAAACTAGTGAGAGAGAGAGAGAGATCAATAAACTAGTGAGAGAGAGAGAGATCAATAAACTAGTGAGAGAGAGAGATCAATAAACTAGTGAGAGAGAGAGAGATCAATAAACTAGTGAGAGAGAGAGAGAGATCAATAAACTAGTGAGAGAGAGAGAGATCAATAAACTAGAGATCAATAAACTAGTGAGAGAGAGAGAGATCAATAAACTAGTGAGAGAGAGAGAGATCAATAAACTAGTGAGAGAGAGAGATCAATAAACTAGTGAGAGAGAGAGATCAATAAACTAGTGAGAGAGAGCGAGATCAATAAACTAGTGAGAGAGAGAGAGAGAGAGATCAATAAACTAGTGAGAGAGAGAGATCAAAACTAGTAAACTAAACTAGTGAGAGAGAGAGATCAATAAACAGTGATAAAAACTAGTGAGAGAGAGAGAGATCAATAAACTAGTGAGAGAGAGAGATCAATAAACTAGTGAGAGAGAGAGATCAATAAACTAGTGAGAGAGAGAGAGTGAGAGAGAGATCAATAAACTAGTGAGAGAGAGAGAGATCAATAAACTAGTGAGAGAGAGAGAGAATAAACTAGTGAGAGAGAGATCAATAAACTAGTGAGAGAGAGAGATCAATAAACTAGTGAGAGAGAGAGAGAGATCAATAAACTAGTGAGAGAGAGAGAGAGAGAGAGATCAATAAACTAGTGAGAGAGAGATCAATAAACTAGTGAGAGAGAGAGAGATCAATAAACTAGTGAGAGAGAGAGATCAATAAACTAGAGAGAGAGAGAGATCAATAAACTAGTGAGAGAGAGAGATCAATAAACTAGTGAGAGAGAGAGAGATCAATAAACTAGTGAGAGAGAGAGAGATCAATAAACTAGTCAATAAACTAGAGAGAGAGAGAGAGAGAGAGATCAATAAACTAGTGAGAGAGAGCAATAAACTAGAGATCAATAAACTAGTGAGAGAGAGAGAGATCAATAAACTAGTGAGAGAGAGAGAGAGAGAGATCAATACACTAGTGAGAGAGAGAGATCAATAAACTAGAGAGAGAGAGATCAATAAACTAGTGAGAGAGAGAGATCAATAAACTAGAGAGAGAGAGAGATCAATAAACTAGTGAGAGAGAGAGAGATCAATAAACTAGTGAGAGAGAGAGAGATCAATAAACTAGTGAGAGAGAGAGATCAATAAACTAGAGAGAGAGAGATCAATAAACTAGTGAGAGAGAGAGATCAATAAACTAGTGAGAGAGAGAGATCAATAAACTAGTGAGAGAGAGCGATCAATAAACTAGTGAGAGAGAGAGATCAATAAACTAGTGAGAGAGCGAGATCAATAAACTAGTGAGAGAGAGAGATCAATAAACTAGTGAGAGAGAGAGAGATCAATAAACTAGTGAGAGAGAGAGAGAGATCAATAATACTAGTGAGAGAGAGAGAGAGAGATCAATAAACTAGAGAGAGAGAGATCAATAAACTAGTGAGAGAGAGAGATCAATAAACTAGTGAATAAACTAGAGAGAGAGAGATCAATAAACTAGAGAGAGAGATCGAGATCAATAAACTCAGTGAGAGAGAGAGATCAATAAACTAGTGAGAGAGAGAGAGATCAATAAACTAGAGAGAGAGATCAATAAACTAGTGAGAGAGAGAGATCAATAAACTAGTGAGAGAGAGCGATCAATAAACTAGTGAGAGAGAGATCAATAAACTAGTGAGAGAGAGAGATCAATAAACTAGTGAGAGAGAGAGATCAATAAACTAGTGAGAGAGAGAGATCAATAAACTAGTGAGAGAGAGAGATCAATAAACTAGTGAGAGAGAGATCAATAAACTAGTGAGAGAGAGATCAATAAACTAGTGAGAGAGAGAGATCAATAAACTAGTGAGAGAGAGAGAGAGAGAGAGAGAGAGATCAATAAACTAGTGAGAGAGAGAGAGATCAATAAACTAGTGAGAGAGAGATCAATAAACTAGTGAGAGAGAGCGATCAATAAACTAGTGAGAGAGAGAGAGAGATCAATAAACTAGTGAGAGAGAGAGATCAATAAACTAGTGAGAGAGAGAGATCAATAAACTAGTGAGAGAGAGAGATCAATAAACTAGTGAGAGAGAGCGAGATCAATAAACTAGTGAGAGAGAGCGAGATCAATAAACTAGTGAGAGAGAGCGAGATCAATAAACTAGTGAGAGAGAGAGAGAGATCAATAAACTAGTGAGAGAGAGAGATCAATAAACTAGTGAGAGAGAGCGAGATCAATAAACTAGTGAGAGAGAGCGAGATCAATAAACTAGTGAGAGAGAGCGAGATCAATAAACTAGTGAGAGAGAGCGAGATCAATAAACTAGTGAGAGAGAGCGAGATCAATAAACTAGTGAGAGAGAGAGAGATCAATAAACTAGTGAGAGAGAGCGAGATCAATAAACTAGTGAGAGAGAGAGATCAATAAACTAGTGAGAGAGAGCAATAAACTAGAGATCAATAAACTAGTGAGAGAGAGAGAGAGTGAGAGAGAGAGATCAATAAACTAAACTAGTGAGAGAGAGAGATCAATAAACTAGTGAGAGAGAGAGATCAATAAACTAGTGAGAGAGAGAGAGAGAATAAACTAGTGAGAGAGAGAGATCAATAAACTAGTGAGAGAGAGAGAGAGAGAGAGAGAGATCAATAAACTAGTGAGAGAGAGAGAGATCAATAAACTAGACTGAGAGAGAGAGATCAATAAACTAGTGAGAGAGAGAGATCAATAAACTAGTGAGAGAGAGAGATCAATAAACTAGTGAGAGAGAGAGATCAATAAACTAGTGAGAGAGAGAGAGATCAATAAACTAGTGAGAGAGAGAGAGAGAGAGATCAATAAACTAGTGAGAGAGAGAGATCAATAAACTAGTGAGAGAGAGAGAGAGATCAATAAACTAGTGAGAGAGAGAGATCAATAAACTAGAGAGAGAGAGAGATCAATAAACTAGTGAGAGAGAGAGATCAATAAACTAGTGAGAGAGAGAGATCAATAAACTAGTGAGAGAGAGAGATCAATAAACTAGTGAGAGAGAGAGATCAATAAACTAGTGAGAGAGAGAGAGATCAATAAACTAGTGAGAGAGAGAGATCAATAAACTAGAGAGAGAGAGAGATCAATAAACTAGTGAGAGAGATCAATAAACTAGTGAGATCAATAAACTAGTGAGAGAGAGAGATCAATAAACTAGTGAGAGAGAGCGAGATCAATAAACTAGTGAGAGAGAGAGATCAATAAACTAGTGAGAGAGAGAGATCAATAAACTAGTGAGAGAGAGAGATCAATAAACTAGTGAGAGAGAGCGAGATCAAATGGCAGTAAATGGTTAATGTATTATTACTGTTAAGAAAATGTCTTGCAGCATAACATACTGAATACATAGAAATAATATGTGATCTGTAAGTACAATGAGCGAAGGGCAAAGCCCTGGAACGAAGGACATAAAACAAGCAACGGAAGGTGCAGTTTTTCCATTACGAGCTAACCACCATGACACCCATGTGGTTTAAGGAAAGATACGATCTACCTAACAACCTATCACTGTCTCTTCTCTCCAGGAAATAAATCATTAATAAACCCCTCTTTACGACACAGAGGGGGTTTATGTTTATCATCAGCAGTCATTCAAATACACACCCAGTCATGATAGCGGGAAGACACCTACACGTTGGCTTTGCATAACATACAAATAAGACCATAAGAACGAAAGACGAACACCATGCAAAACTTTAATTTTTTTTGAGAAAACGAGAGACCATGATAGATTGTTAGGTAGATAATTTCCTTCCATAAACCACATAGGTAAATACTGTCCAGGTACTTGGAATCACTGTGGTTAGTGAGAGGAACAATGCTGTCCTGTCACCCTGTAAAGCTACATGGAAACAGATGCTGCTATGATGGGTCTGAAAGAGGAACTACAGCAGTTATATTAAAATATCTCACAGATCTTTATCTTTACTCAGAACTTCAAATTGTATTCAGGCCCAGGTTCAGCGTGTTCATCTTGACATATAGGCTTCAAAAAGCTTCATAAGGGGTTATAATGCTTCGTGGTGCTCTACTTACCTGAGGAGCTGTGGGTTGACGAAGGTGATGAGGTCCTGTAGGAGTTTAAAGGCAGATCCGATGAGGAAGTAGGGTCCAAAAGCCTTGATGAGGGAGCGGAGGAAGGAGGGCTTCTTGGGGGTTTTCTTTTTGGACAGCAACACCTCCACCTCTTCAGGACTGTTCTCCCCCCCTACGTGGTTGGACTCTCCCGCTGGCGGAGGCTTGGAGTACAGAGCCTGGGTGGACCGGTCCTCAGCACTGTGGAGAAAATGGAGGGAAATGAGTTTCCAGTAGAAGAAGCATTCATCAAATTCAACATTTTCCTTGAAGTTAGCAGATATATTGTATATGTTTGTGTGATTTTCTCCCAGAGATCTGAATGTGGAGGGTTAGATTTCAATAGAGGATTAATCAATGAAACACAACCCTCCTTCACACCCCCAATTACAAGCTTAGGCCTCTCCTTCATATTACTTCACTGGTCCTTCTGTTTACTGAAGGTCAAACCAGACAGAACTTGGCAGGGAAACTGAAAATAAATACATTAAGGGAAAGAAGGGAGGAAGGAAAGAGAAAGAAGGAAGGGAAGGGAAGGGAAGGGAAAGGAAGGGAAAGAAGGAAGGAAAGAGAAACAAGGAAGGGAAAGGAAAGAAGGAAGGGAAAGGAAAGAAGGAAGGGAAGGGAAGGGAAGGGAAGGGAAAAAAGGAAGGGAAGAAGGAAGGAAGGAAGGAAGGAAAGGGAAAAAAGGAAGGGAAGAAGGAAAGAAGGAAGGGAAAGGAAAGAAGGAAGGAAGGGAAAAAAGGAAGGGAAGAAGGAAGGAAGGAAGGAAGGAAGGGAAAGGAAAGAAGGAAGGAAGGGAAGCGAAGGGAAAAAAGGAAGGGAAGAAGGAAGGAAGGAAGGGAAAGGAAAGAAGGAAGGAAGGGAAGGGAAAAAAGGAAGGGAAGAAGGAAGGAAGGAAGGAAGGAAGGAAGGAAGGAAGGAAGGAAGGAAGGAAGGAAGAAAGGAAAGGAAGGAAAGGAAGGGAAGGGAAGGGAAAAAAGGGAAGAAGGAAGGAAGGAAGGAAGGAAGGAAGGAAGGAAGGAAGGAAGGAAGGAAGGAAGGAAGGAAGGAAGGAAGGAAGGAAGGAAGGAAGGAAGGAAGGAAGGGAAAAAAGGAAGGGAGGAAGGAAGGAAGGAGAAAGAAAAAAAGAAAGAAAGAAAGAAAGAAAGAGAAGGAAAGAAAGAAAGAAAAAGAAGGGAAGGAAGGGAAAGAAGAAAGGTTTACTACAGCATACTGTAAATTATGATGCATTATGGGAAAATGCTCCATATTTGTACTCTCCGTACAAAAGATTCTGCTTCCCTCATCAGTGGCTCTGTTGAGCAAAGTGTCAGAGACACACTTGGATCCATCAGGCAAGCTGCTGCAGGGGTTGGATCAAAGTTGGCTGCCAGAGGATTCAGTATGCATGCGAAGTGCTCACACAGTGACTTCAGGAGGACATGTGCCAACTGTTTTGCAACAGTAGTTGACTGCAAGTGTGCCTCAAGTTTGAGAAAGCACGGCACCACATCAGACAGCGATTGGCTGTCAGTTTGAAGTTGGTCAGTATGGATTGCGAACTGCGAACTGCTCTGTTCTAGCTTGGCCCAGTCATGTGCCGTGCTCTCCCTACAGAGCAAATTCTCCAGTGTAAAAAATAATAATAAAATGGATTGGTCTGTGGACCCATACAGACACTAGAACAGTGTTCAATTAACATACTGCTTAGTGTAAAGCCTTATTAAAATATTTCCCAGAGTGCCCTGCCTTTCTAGCAAATTGTAAAGTTACCATCCATGGCTGTATTTGTTAGTGACAGATAGGGTTGTTGAATTCATCCATTTTCAGTCCTATGGACTTCACCATGTGAAATCCTAAGAGAATATTTTATCATAAAAAAATATATTTAAATGCATAAGGCCTTATTTTAAGGGCCTAGATTTACCCCATTTTTGTATTTTTGTTAACTTTTATTTATTCAGGGGACCCCAATGAGATCAGGGTCTCATTTACAATGGTGTCCTTAGGACAATGATACAACAAATTCAAAATTAACTACAAAATTACAGAATCAACACATCTTCAAAACACCAAAAATAAAAATGATTTACATTCAACCCCATTAAATGAACTCAACATTAAAGTCCTAAACTGCCCTAGAGGAACCAGAGTGTCAACTAGCTCATCTGTATGTTTTTTTAAACGTGAAATTATTGTCAATCCAAAAGCGCAGATACAGTGCATTTGGAAAGTATTCAGACACCCTCAACTTTTTCAACATTTTGTTACGCTTTAATTGTAAAATGTATTAAATTATTTTTACTCATTAATTTACACACAATACTCCATATTGACAAAGCAAAAACAGGTTTAGAAATGTTTTCAAATTTATAAAACAAATAAAAAAACATATTTACATATGTATTCAGACACTTTGCAATGAGTCCCGAGATTTAGCTCAGGTGGATCCTGTTCACATTGACCTTCCTTGAGATGTTTCCTCAACTTCATTGGAATCCACCTGTGGTAAATTCAATTGATTGGACATGATTTGGAAAGGCACACACCTGTCTATATAAGAACAAACAGTTGACAGTGAATGTCAGAGCTAAAAACCAAGCCACGAGGTAGAAGGAATTGTCCGTAGAGGCCCGAGACATGATTGTGTCGAGGCAAAACATTTCTGCAGAATTGAAGGACCCCCAAGAACACAGTGGCCTCCATCATTCTGAAATGGAAGAAGCTTGGAACCAGGGGGCGAAGGTAAACCTTCCAACAGGACAATGATGACGTACACAGCAAAGACAACAGAGAAGTGGCTTTGGGACAAGTCTCTGAATGCCCTTGAGTGGCCCAGCCAGAGCCCAGACTTGAAAATAGCTGTGCAGCAACACTCCCAATCCAACCTGACAGAGCTTGAGAGGATCTGAGAAGAATGGGAGAAACTCCCCAAATACAGGTGTTCAAAGCTTGTAACATCATACCCAAGAAGACTCGAGGCTGTAATCACTGCCAAAGGTGCTTCAACAATGTACCGAGTACAGGGTCTCAATACTTATGTAAATGTGATATTTCAGTTCTTTTTATACATTTGCAAAAATTGATAACTTTTTTTTGCTTTGTCATTATGTGGTATTGTGTGCAGATTGAGGAAAAAATGTATTTAATCAATTTTAGAATAAAGCTGTAATGTAACAAAATGTTGAAAAAGACTATTTATAGGTGGGAACGTGCTAGATGACAGAACTATGTAATGCATAAATTTGAAATATTTGTCACATAGTGCTGCCTTGCTTAGTCACATTGTGCTGCCTTGCTTAGTCACTTAGTCACATAGTGCTGCCTTGCTTAGTCACATTGTGCTGCCTTGCTTAGTCACATTGTGCTGCCTTGCTTAGTCACATTGTGCTGCCTTGCTTAGTCACATTGTGCTGCCTTGCTTAGTCACATTGTGCTGCCTTGCTTAGTCACATTGTGCTGCCTTGCTTAGTCACATTGTGCTGCCTTGCTTAGTCACATTGTGCTGCCTTGCTTAGTCACATTGTGCTGCCTTGCTTAGTCACATTGTGCTGCCTTGCTTAGTCACATTGTGCTGCCTTGCTTAGTCACATTGTGCTGCCTTGCTTAGTCACATTGTGCTGCCTTGCTTAGTCACATTGTACTGCCTTGCTTAGTCACATAGTGTTGCCTTGCTTAGTCACATTGTCATAGCTGGAGAAAATTTGGTCATAGAATCAATGATCGAAAAATAAAGTCCGGAAAAATACGTATTTTCACCTTTTCATTTAAAATGGACGTGATATCAATGTCTGGAAAATACTTACAAAAGACGTCTTTTCAACGTAATTTTGCAAACTGGGTGACTTCTCTCTCCTATTGTGTTTTCCAACCAAGACCGGAGATGAAAAGACACTGACTCATCATATTAAATGCTCAAAAGGTGCTGCACACTGCAGTGGTTTCTATCCTAACAAAAGGTGCTGCTCACTGCAGTGGTTTCTATCCTAACACAAGGTGCTGGACACTGCAGTGGTTTCTATCCTAACAAAAAGGTGCTGGACACTGCAGTGGTTTCTATCCTAACAAAAGGTGCTGCTCACTGCAATGGTTTCTATCCCAACAAAAGGTGCTGCTCACTGCAGTGGTTTCTATCCTAACAAAAAGGTGCTGCACACTGCAGGGGTTTCTATCCTAACAAAAAGGTGCTGCACACTGCAGGGGTTTCTATCCTAACAAAAAGGTGCTGCACACTGCAGTGGTTTCTATCCCAACAAAAGGTGCTGCTCACTGCAGTGGTTTCTATCCTAACAAAAAGGTGCTGCACACTGCAGGGGTTTCTATCCTAACAAAAAGGTGCTGCACACTGCAGGGGTTTCTATCCTAACAAAAAGGTGCTGCACACTGCAGGGGTTTCTATCCTAACAAAAAGGTGCTGCACACTGCAGTGGTTTCTATCCTAACAAAAAGGTGCTGCACACTGCAGTGGTTTCTATCATGCTCGCACACGTACACTCCAGTACTCAGAGGTCATAAAAACAAATCACCACATCTCTCAACTGTTCTGGGAACGAGTTGAAAAGGGAAACTACTGTTGACTTAGGCTGTGTAACCTTAAACATGAGAAACCATTCTCTACACATTCATACTACTGGGTCAATATTGTTGTTAAAAGGAAAATAAGGAAAGAAGGGAAGTGATTTTTAAACAGTAAGAGAATTACTAATTAAAAAATGTTATTGGAATTTGCAGGTTTCTCTTTTCTTTGTACCTAGAAGTAGTGAAATAATTGGACTCCTTTGAGATAAGCGTCACCAAATAGAATGTGTTCCAGGAAAGACTAAGGAAATTGAGCAATGGTATACCCAATGTTCATGTTGACGTTAATCTCTCCCTCCCTGTGAGCCTTGGTCTGCTCCACATTCTTGTCTCCCTCCCTCTGTTCCACCCTACATCCCTTGCCTCCCTCTCTCTCCCCCACTCTCCCCTCCAAGCCTTGGCCTGCTCCACATTCCTGTCTCCCTCCCTCTGTTCCACCCTACATCCCTTGCCTCCCTCTCTCTCCCCCACTCTCCCTCCAAGCCTTGGTCTGCTCCACATTCCTGTCTCCCTCCCTCTGTTCCACCCTACATCCCTTGCCTCCCTCTCTCTCCCCCACTCTCCCTCCAAGCCTTGGCCTGCTCCACATTCCTGTCTCCCTCCCTCTGTTCCACCCTACATCCCTTGCCTCCCTCTCTCTCCCCCACTCTCCCTCCAAGCCTTGGCCTGCTCCACATTCCTGTCTCCGACCCTCTGTTCCACCCTACATCCCTTGCCTCCCTCTCTCTCCCCCACTCTCCCTCCAAGCCTTGGCCTGTCTAGGGTGTCAGGTAGGGTGGAGGAGATATGGTCCTTGACTAGTCTCTCAAAGCACTTCATGATGACGGAAGTGAGTGCTACGGGGCGGTAGTCGTTTAGCTCAGTTACCTTAGCTTTCTTGGGAACAGGAACAATGGTGGCCCTCTTGAAGCATGTGGGAACAGCAGACTGGGATAAGGATTGATTGAATATGTCCGTAAACACACCAGCCAGCTGGTCTGCGCATGCTCTGAGGGCGCGGCTGGGGATGCTGTCTGGGCCTGCAGCCTTGCGAGGGTTGACACGTTTAAATGTTTTACTCACGTCGGCTGCAGTGAAGGAGAGTCCGCATGTTTTGGTTGCGGGCCGTGTCAGTGGCACTGTATTGTCCTCAAAGCGGGCAAAAAAGTTATTTAGTCTGCCTGGGAGCAAGACATCCTGGTCCGTGACTGGGCTGGTTTTCTTTTTGTAATCCGTGATTGACTGTAGACCCTGCCACATACCTCTCGTGTCTGAGCCGTTGAATTGCGACTCTACTTTGTCCCTATACTGACGCTTAGCTTGTTTGATTGCCTTGTGGAGGGAATAGCTACACTGTTTGTATTCGGTCACCTTGCCCTGGTTAAAAGCAGTGGTTCGCGCTTTCAGTTTCACGCGAATGCTGCCATCAATACACGGTTTCTGGTTTGGGACTGTTTTAATCGTTGCTATGGGAACGACATCTTCAAACAGCCATCACTAGCACAGAGAGGTCGGCTGCCTATATACAGACTTGATATCATTGGCCACTTTAATAAATGGAACACTAGTCACTTTAATAATGCCACTTTAATGAATGTTTACATTTCTCACATTACTCATCTCGTGTGTATATACTGTATACTGTATCCTCCACTATCTATTCTATACTATTACATCTTAGCCTCTCTGTCACTGCTCATCCATATATTTTATACTTATATATTCTCATCACATTCCTATAGTAGACTGTGTGTATTAGTTTGTGTTGTGGAATGTGTTAGATATTAGGTTGTGTTGTGGAATGTGTTAGATATTAGGTTTTGTTGTGGAATTGTTAGATATTACCTGTTAGATACTGCTGCACTGTCGGATCTAGAAGAGCAAGCATTTTGCTACACTCACAATAACATCTACTAACCATGTGTATGTGACCAATAAGATTTGTCTGTCTCCCTCCCTCTCTCCCTCCCTCCCTACCTGTGAGCCTTGATCTGCTCCAGGTCCCTCCCTCCCTACCTACCTGTGAGCCTTGATCTGCTCCAGGTCCCTCCCTCCCTACCTACCTGTGAGCCTTGATCTGCTCCAGGTCCCTCCCTCCCTACCTACCTGTGAGCCTTGATCTGCTCCAGGTCCCTCCCTCCCTACCTACCTGTGAGCCTTGATCTGCTCCAGGTCCCTCCCTCCCTACCTACCTGTGAGCCTTGATCTGCTCCAGGTCCCTCCCTCCCTACCTACCTGTGAGCCTTGATCTGCTCCAGGTCCCTCCCTCCCTACCTACCTGTGAGCCTTGATCTGCTCCAGGTCCCTCCCTCCCTACCTGTCAGCCTTGATCTGCTCCAGGTCCCTACCTCTCTCTCTCCTCCCTCCCTCCCTCCCTCCCTACCTACCTGTGAGCCTTGATCTGCTCCAGGTCCCTCCCTCCCTACCTGTCAGCCTTGATCTGCTCCAGGTCCCTACCTCTCTCTCTCCCTCCCTCCCTCCCTACCTACCTGTGAGCTTTGATCTGCTCCAGGTCCCTCCCTCCCTCCCTCCCTCTCCTACCTCTCTCCCTCCCTCCCCCTCCCTCCCCCCTACCTGTGAGCTTTGATCTGCTCCAGGTCCCTCCCTCTCCCTCCCTCCCTCCCTCTCTCTCCCTCCCTCCCTCCCTCCCTCCCCCTACCTGTGAGCTTTGATCTGCTCCAGGTCCCTCCCTCTCTCCCTCTCTCCCTCTCTCCCCTCTCTCCCTCCCTCCCCCCCCCCTACCTGTGAGCTTTGATCTGCTCCAGGTCCCTCCCTCCCTCCCTCCCTCCCTCCCTGTGAGCCTTGATCTGCTCCAGGTCCCTCCCTCCCTACCTCTCTCCCTCCCTCCCTACCTGTGAGCCTTGATCTGCTCCAGGTCCCACTCTCTCAGCAGCTTGGGGACAACCTCCTCTGAGCTGTCCCTCTTGTTCAGTGACCACAGGTCTTTGGCTTCCAGAGGGTTCTTATAGCCTTTGATCGCCATGCTGGGACAGGGAGAGACACAACGTGAAACTTTGTAAAGAGAGGGATACTTTATCAGTATCCATGGAAACCATTGCACAGAGAGAAGACTGCTGTTTGCAGTTCTATTAATTATTGATCAAATGTACCGATTAATTGAATAATAATAATAATAATAATAATAATATGAAGTAGCTACAAGCCATACAAATATATAGGACAGACACAATGATGATGAACGGGACATACTTGTTATATGTGTGTGTGTGTGTGTGTGTGTGTGGGGGGGAAATGGTTTTACCTAGTGAACCACCAGAAGGTCATTGTGGAGAGGAAGCCAGCAGTCGATTGAGGACAAGGATTCTGAGGAGAAAATAACAGAGTAAGAAGATAGGCCACAGTGTGTGTGTGTGTTTTTACTATCGTTGTGGGGACCAGAAGTCCTCACAAGAATAGTAAAACAAGAAAATATTCAGACAAGTGAGGACATATCACCAGTCACCACAAAGAAAAAGGCTATTTTAGGATCACGGGTTAGGGTTACGGGTTAGGAGTTAAGGTTAGGGATTTGGGGTTAAGGTTAGGAACAATTTAATTTTGAATGGGAATCAATTGTTTGGTGCCCACGAGGAAAGTAAAACAAACATGTGTGTGTGTGTGTGTGTGTGTGTGAGACTCACGGGGTCTGTGTCGACATTGGAGAAAAGGGGGGGTTTCTCATTGAAGCAACAGAGGATCAGCTGTGATACAACCAGACTGAAGTAGACATAGAAGGTGATGAAACGCAGCTTGTCTGGAATCTCACTCTGAAACACAACACAGGAGAAATACTTGATTGACCCGTTGGAGGACATCGTGTCATGAAAGCCATTTCTTAAAAGGAGTTTGACGGGACACTAAAGCTGGGTGAACATGATCGTGGCCCCGATTTGTCTGTTCCAGACAAGTTTTGGAGATCTGAGACGCAAATCAAAGTTTATTTGTCACGTGCGCCGAATACAACAGGTGTAGTAGACCTTACAGTGAAATGCTTACTTACAAGTTCTAACCAATAGTGCAAAAAAGGAATGTGTGTGTGTGTGTGTGTGTGTGTGTGTAGGTAAGTAAAGAAATAAAACAGTAAAAAGACATTTGAGAATAACAGTAGCAAGGCTGTATACAGACACTGTCAGGCTGATTGAGGTAGTATGTACATGTAGGTATGGTTAAAGTGACTATGCTTATATGATGAACAGAGAATAGCAGTAGCGTAAAAAGAGGGGTTGGCGGGTGGTGGGACACAATGCAGATAGCCCGGTTAGCCAATGTGTGGGAGCACTGGTTGGTCGGCCCAAATGAGGTAGTATGTACATGAATGACTAAGTGACTATGCAAATATGATAAACAGAGAGTAGCAGCAGGGTAAAAGAGGGGTTGGGGGAGGCACACAATGCAAATAATCCTGGTAACCATTCGGTTACCTGTTCAGGAGTCTTATGGCTTGGGGGTAAAAAAAAAAAAACTGTTGAGAAGCCTTTTTGTCCTAGACTTGGCGCACCGGTACCACTTGCCATGCGGTAGTAGAGAGAACAGTCTCTCTCCCTCGCACATCCTCATCCCTGCCTAACCCCCAAAACAAAGTCCCTGCTTAAACCCCCAAAACAAAGTCCCCGCTTAAACCCCCAAAACAACGCCCCTGCTTAAACCCCCAAAACAAAGTCCCTGCTTAAACCCCCAAAACAAAGTCCCTGCCTAACCCCCAAAACAAAGTCCCTGCTTAAACCCCCAAAACAACGCCCCTGCTTAAACCCCCAAAACAAAGTCCCTGCTTAAACCCCCAAACAAAGTCCCTGCTTAAACCCCCAAAACAAAGTCCCTGCCTAACCCCCAAAACAAAGTCCCTGCCTAACCCCCAAAACAACGTCCCTGCCTAAACCCCAAAACAACGTCCCTGCCTAAACCCCAAAACAACGTCCCTGCCTAAACCCCCAAAACAACATCCCTGCCTAAACCCCCAAAACAACGTCCCTGCCTAAACCCCCAAAACAACGCCCCTGCCTAAACCCCCAAAACAACATCCCTGCCTAAACCCAACCGTAAGTTCTTTAGCTAGGAAAGGAGGGAGGAGAGGGAGAGAATGATGGAGGAGGGGGGGGGGGGGCACCTTTTGAGAGAGGCAAGGGATGAAGGAGAGAGCTGGAGGCAGATAGAGACATCAGAAAGTAAAAAGGGGGAACCTTGATCTCACCTTGGCCTGTAGGATCTTGGAGCGGAAAGGCACGATGGCACACAGCACCGACAGGAACCAGAATATAAAGAGAATCCCTGAAGACTGGACCCCTCTCAACCTCTCAAACTGGATCAGAAACGTAGCTAGCAACTGAGGCAGAGAGGAGATGGAGGGGTTGAGTTAACACGATTTAGATTTAGATAAGCACAGAAACACAAAAGGGCATTTAAGGATCATCTCAGTGCTCTCTCCTTCGCTCACTTAAGCATAGGGTATGAGAGAGAGAGAGAGAGAGAGAGAGAGAGAGAGAGAGAGAGAGAGAGACAGAGAGAGAGAGACAGAGAGAGAGAGAGACAGAGAGAGAGAGACAGAGAGAGAGAGAGAGACAGAGAGAGAGAGAGAGAGAGAGAGAGAGACAGAGAGAGAGGAGAGAGAGAGAGAGAGAGAGAGAGAGAGAGACAGAGAGAGAGACAGAGAGAGAGAGAGAGAGAGACAGAGAGAGAGAGAGACAGAGAGAGACAGAGAGAGAGAGAGAGACAGAGAGAGACAGAGAGAGAGAGAGAGAGAGACAGAGACAGAGACAGAGACAGAGAGAGAGAAACCATTGTGAACCAACATAACGACACATACATGATGGATTGACTATGACAAGTTACGTAAACATGCATCCACCTCACGCACAACCTCCCGCCCTCATAGAATTAACTCAAAAATAATGTTTAAGGCCACAAATAACAATAACTGTAAGTGAGCCTGTGTTTATAAACTCCTGCATTGCTTTTGTGGCAGTCGGTACCATGCAGGGCCACTGGCCAGAAGGTTGAGGGTTCGCCGACCACCACAGACGAGCTCCCTCTCCCTGCACGTTTCATTACACTACGATCAGAGCCTGGTGCAGACAATGATCAGCTAGGAGGAAATCAGACGTTCAACATTTTGATTCTATATTTATAATTATATAAAATATACTATAGGCACCAAATGTAACACCAACAGGTTTCTTTGGGGACTACCCTCCCAAATACCACAACACAACCAATAAGCAAAGCTTACCGACTTTTGGGCACTTCGATATCATGGTTTTGAAGCGTTAGGTTTTAGGTGCGCGAGGAATAGCAGCTCGTATTGGAGCTTCTTGAGCCTCGTGTCTCACTGTTCTTTCATCTCAGCTGCCTATCAGCTATTCCTATTTGAGTGGTTCATATTGAAACATGTGTATGCTAGTTAGCCTATAGCAGATCTGGACAAACTATCCACCTACCACTATGAATGGTGGATAGAGGGCAGGATAGAACAGACTGGTAGACTATATTGGCCTGTGGTATAGTAAAAGCTAGATTGGTAGAGGAGTCCATTAGGGAAGTACCACAACACCTTGATATAGAGGAGGTGCATGCAAGCAGATTACGAAATGTGGCTAGGATGGAAGAAATGATATAGTAAACTACCCTCCCCCTTTGCCCAATAGAAACACACTACCCTTCCCCTGTGACCAATAGAAACATACTACCCTTCTGTGACCAATAAAATTTTTAAAAACACAAATAAATATACATTTGACAACCCTCCCCTATTTTGGACCACCCCAGTAAATGTTGAACTGTCCCTAAGCAACAAGATCCCAAAAATAAGGTATTTTTTCCAGGAACTGAGTTGAATGCTGTACTGTCTGTTTACAACGCCACGTCCTGTTGGTTGCGTACCATGGTAACGCCGACCACCAGTGGGGTAACGAAGTAGATGGGCGGCCGTGTGTCCCCCTGATGCAGCTCATGGAAGGTGCCGAAGAGATCTGCCCAACACACGATCCACAACAGCAACGCAAATACCTAGAGGAGGAGAGGGAGATAGAAAGACAGAGACCCAGAGACCCAGGATGCATTTATTCAAAACACATCTAAAGTGTCTGAACAAGCTTGTATGTATGTCTGGTCTGTTTCCCAGTACTGGTCATTAGCCTGTCTGATAAACATTTCCACTATTGCCTAACTAATATAATATGGGCACGACACAGGAAATTAATCTCCAAACAGGATTGCATCGAGAAAGACAGAGAGAGAGATGGAGACGGAGACAGAAAGAGAAGGAGACAGAGAAACAGAAAGAAAAAGAAAGAGAAACAGACAGAGAAACAGACAGAGAAACAGAAAGAGAAGGAGACAGAGAAACAGAAAGAGAAGGAGACAGAGAAACAGAAAGAGAAGGAGACAGAGAAACAGAAAGAGAAGGAGACAGAGAAACAGAAAGAGAAGGAGACAGAGAAACAGAAAGAGAAGGAGACAGAGAAACAGAAAGAGAAGGAGACAGAGAAACAGAAAGAGAAGGAGACAGAGAAACAGAAAGAGAAGGAGACAGAGAAACAGAAAGAGAAGGAGACAGAGAAACAGAAAGAGAAGGAGACAGAGAAACAGAAAGAGAAACAGAAAGAGAAGGAGACAGAGAAACAGAAAGAGAAGGAGAGATTGAGGAGACCGAGACAAACAGAGAGACAACCATGCATGTCTGGTCCGTTTCCCAGTACTGGTCATTAGCCTGTCTGATAAACATTTCCACTATTCCCTTATTGTGCATCAACTAAAGCCTCTTAAGGATTGGAACCTTTTTTTAGCCTAAAATGACATACCCAAATCTAGCTGCCTGTAGCTCAGGACCTGAAGCAAGGATATGCATATTCTTGATACCATTTGAAAGGAAACACTTTGAAGTTTGTGGAAATGTGAAATTAATGTAGGAGAATATAACATTAAATCTGGTAAAAGATCATCTATGAAATGCAAGAGAAAAGCCATAATGTATGATTCCAGGTTAGATGCAATTTATATTTTTGCCAGTATATGTGCAAAGTTCGACGGATTCAATGAACCATTGCATTTCTGTTCAAAATGTTGTATCAAGTCTGCCCAAATGTGCCTAATTGGTTTATTAATACATTCTAAGTTCATAACTGTGCACTTTCCTCAAACAAAAGCATGGTATTATTTCACTGTAATAGATACTGTAAATTGGACAGTGCAGTTAGAATAACAAGAATTTAAACTTTCTGCACATATCAGATATGTCTATGTCCTGGGGGGAGAAAAAAAAAGAGAGAGAGATGGAGACAGCAGCCCAGTGTGTGGTGAGAGAGAGAGAAAGAGAGATGGAGACAGCAGCCCAGTGTGTGGTGAGAGAGAGAGACAGAGATATGGAGACAGCAGCCCAGTGTGTGGTGAGAGAGAGAGACAGAGAGATGGAGACAGCAGCCCAGTGTGTGGTGAGAGGAGGAGACAGCAGCCCAGTGTGTGGTGAGAGAGAGAAAGAGAGATGGAGACAGCAGCCCAGTGTGTGGTGAGAGAGAGAGACAGAGATATGGAGACAGCAGCCCAGTGTGTGGTGAGAGAGAGAGACAGAGAGATGGAGACAGCAGCCCAGTGTGTGGTGAGAGAGAGAGACAGAGATATGGAGACAGCAGCCCAGTGTGTGGTGAGAGAGAGAGACAGAGATGGAGACAGCAGCCCAGTGTGTGGTGAGAGAGAGAGAGAGAGAGATGGAGACAGCAGCCCAGTGTGTGGTGAGAGAGAGAGAGATAGAGACAGAGCCCAGTGGAGACAGCAGCCCAGTGTGTGGTGAGAGAGAGAGAGAGACAGAGAGATGGAGACAGCAGCCCAGTGTGTGGTGAGAGAGAGAGAGAGAGAGATGAAGACAGCAGCCCAGTGTGTGGTGAGAGAGAGAGACAGAGAGTGAAGACAGCCCAGCAGCCCAGTGTGTGGTGAGAGAGAGAGAGAGAGTGTGTGGTGAGAGAGAGAGAGAGATGAAGACAGCAGCCCAGTGTGTGGTGAGAGAGAGAGAGAGAGATGTGTGGTGTGAGACAGCAGCCCAGTGTGTGGTGAGAGAGAGAGAAAGAGAGATGGAGACAGCAGCCCAGTGTGTGGTGAGAGAGAGAGACAGAGATATGGAGACAGCAGCCCAGTGTGTGGTGAGAGAGAGAGACAGAGAGATGGAGACAGCAGCCCAGTGTGTGGTGAGAGAGAGAGAGAGAGAGATGGAGACAGCAGCCCAGTGTGTGGTGAGAGAGAGAGACAGAGAGATGGAGACAGCAGCCCAGTGTGTGGTGAGAGAGAGAGACAGAGAGATGGAGACAGCAGCCCAGTGTGTGGTGAGAGAGAGAGACAGAGATATGGAGACAGCAGCCCAGTGTGTGGTGAGAGAGAGAGACAGAGAGATGGAGACAGCAGCCCAGTGTGTGGAGAGAGAGAGAGAGACAGAGAGCCCATGGAGACAGCAGCCCAGTGTGTGGTGAGAGAGAGAGACAGAGAGATGGAGAGCAGCAGCCCAGTGTGTGGTGAGAGAGAGACAGAGCCCAGTGAGATGGAGACAGCAGCCCAGTGTGTGGTGAGAGAGAGAGACAGAGCGATGGAGACAGAAGCCCAGTGTGTGGTGAGAGAGAGAGACAGAGAGATGGAGACAGCAGCCCAGTGTGTGGTGAGAGAGAGAGACAGAGATATGGAGACAGCAGCCCAGTGCGTGGTGAGAGAGAGAGACAGAGATATGGAGACAGCAGCCCAGTGCGTGGTGAGAGAGAGAGACAGAGATATGGAGACAGCAGCCCAGTGTGTGGTGAGAGAGAGAGACAGAGATGGAGACAGCAGCCCAGTGTGTGGTGAGAGAGAGAGAGAGAGAGATGGAGACAGCAGCCCAGTGTGTGGTGAGAGAGAGAGACAGAGAGATGGAGACAGCAGCCCAGTGTGTGGTGAGAGAGAGAGACAGAGAGATGGAGACAGCAGCCCAGTGTGTGGTGAGAGAGAGAGACAGAGCCCAGATGGAGACAGAAGAGAGAGAGAGATGAAGACAGCCCCAGTGTGTGGTGAGAGAGAGAGAGAGAGATGGAGACAGCAGCCCAGTGTGTGGTGAGAGAGAGAGACAGAGATATGGAGACAGCAGCCCAGTGTGTGGTGAGAGAGAGACAGAGAGATGGAGACAGCAGCCCAGTGTGTGGTGAGAGAGAGAGACAGAGAGATGGAGACAGCAGCCCAGTGTGTGGTGTGAGAGAGAGAGAGAGAGAGAGAGAGAGATGAAGACAGCAGCCCAGTGTGTGGTGTGAGAGAGACAGAGAGATGGAGACAGCAGCCCAGTGTGTGGTGTGAGAGAGAGAGAGATGAAGACAGCAGCCCAGTGTGTGGTGTGAGAGAGAGAGAGATGAAGACAGCAGCCCAGTGTGTGGTGAGAGAGAGAGAGAGATGAAGACAGCAGCCCAGTGTGTGTGAGAGAGAGAGAGATGAGACAGCAGCCCAGTGAGAGAGAGAGAGAGATGAAGACAGCAGCCCAGTGTGTGGTGAGAGAGAGAGAGAGAGAGAGAGATGATGGAGACAGCAGCCCAGTGTGTGGTGAGAGAGAGAGAGAGAAGACAGCAGCCCAGTGTGTGGTGTGAGTGAGAGAGAGAGAGACAGAGCCCAGTGTGTGGTGAGAGAGAGAGAGAGATGAAGACAGCAGCCCAGTGTGTGGTGAGAGAGAGAGAGAGATGGAGACAGCAGCCCAGTGTGTGGTGTGAGAGAGAGAGAGAGAGAGATGGAGACAGCAGCCCAGTGTGTGGTGAGAGAGAGAGAGAGAGAGAAGAGAGATGAAGACAGCAGCCCAGTGTGTGGTGTGAGAGAGAGAGAGAGAGAGAGCCCAGTGTGTGGGTGAGAGAGAGAGATGAAGACAGCAGCCCAGTGTGTGGTGTGAGAGAGAGAGCAGCCAGTGAGAGAGAGAGAGAAGATGGAGACAGCAGCCCAGTGTGTGGTGAGAGAGAGAGAGAGAGAGAGAGAGAAGACAGCAGCCCAGTTTGTGGTGTGAGAGAGAGAGAGAGATGGAGACAGCAGCCCAGTGTGTGGTGTGAGAGAGAGAGAGAGAGAGAGAGAGAGAGAGAGAGAGATGAAGACAGCAGCCCAGTTTGTGGTGGGAGAGAGAGAGAGAGAGAGAGAGAGATGAAGACAGCAGCCCAGTGTGTGGTGTGAGAGAGAGAGAGAGAGAGAGAGAGAGAGAGAGAGAGATGAAGACAGCAGCCCAGTGTGTGGTGAGAGAGAGAGAGAGAGAGATGAAGACAGAGAGATGGAGACAGCCCAGTGTGTGGTGTGAGAGAGAGAGAGAGAGAGAGAGAGATGGAGACAGCAGCCCAGTGTGTGGTGAGAGAGAGAGAGAGAGATGGAGACAGCAGCCCAGTGTGTGGTGTGAGAGAGAGAGAGAGAGATGGAGACAGCAGCCCAGTGTGTGGTGTGAGAGAGAGAGAGAGAGAGATGGAGACAGCAGCCCAGTGTGTGGTGAGAGAGAGAGAGAGAGATGAGAGAGAGTGTGTGGTGAAGAGAGAGAGAGACAGCAGCCCAGTGTGTGGTGTGAGAGAGAGAGAGAGAGAGACAGAGCCCAGTGTGTGGTGAGAGAGAGAGATGAAGACAGAGCCCAGAGACAGAGCCCAGTGTGTGGTGAGAGTGAAGACAGCAGCCCAGTGTGTGGTGAGAGAGAGAGAGAGATGAGACAGCAGCCCAGTGTGTGGTGAGAGAGAGAGAGAGAGATGAGACAGCAGCCCAGTGTGTGGGAGAGAGAGAGAGAGAGATGAAGACAGCAGCCCAGTGTGTGGTGTGAGAGAGAGAGAGAGAGAGAGATGAAGACAGCAGCCCAGTTTGTGGTGTGAGAGAGAGAGAGATGGAGAGAGCCCAGTGTGTGGTGAGAGAGAGCCCAGTGGTGTGAGTGAGAGAGAGAGAGAGACAGAGCCCAGTGTGTGGTGTGAGATGAAGACAGCAGCCCAGTTTGTGGTGTGAGAGAGAGAGAGAGAGAGAGATGAAGACAGCAGCCCAGTGTGTGGTGTGACAGAGAGAGAGAGAGAGAGAGAGAGAGAGAGAGAGAGAGAGAGAGATGAAGACAGCAGCCCAGTGTGTGGTGTGAGAGAGAGAGAGAGAGAGATGAAGACAGCAGCCCAGTGTGTGGTGTGAGAGAGAGAGAGAGAGAGAGAGAGAGATGAAGACAGCAGCCCAGTGTGTGGTGTGACAGAGAGAGAGAGAGAGAGAGAGAGTGTGTGGTGTGGTCCCTAACCGTTTTGACTCTGTTGAGGACGGACATCATGATGTAACCCATGTTGTTCCTCTGGAGGTAGAAGATGTAGGGGGGGCAAGCCAGCCACAGGTACACACAAGGCAGCCATGACAGCACTGACAGCTGGAAACACTCCGGAAGGTCTGGGCTGTCTGTGTGGAGCGTCTGATTGGCTACCTGGAATCAAATAAGATGGCGACCAATGGGATGAGACCAATACCTTGTAAGTGGACAAATCATCAAACAAATATCCAGTGGGGCCAATCTGAATGACCCTATAGTCAGAACCTATGGGGACAATATGGCCGGAAGTAGAGCACTGTACGAGCCTATGGAATAGGGTGTCATGAAGACCTTAACCAGGTCTTGTTTGACCTCCCAGATCACCATATTATCAGTAGTCAATCCACTTTTCTCCTGTCTTGACCCCTGGCTTAAGGTCATGTTTAACCGTGTGGAATGTTGCATGACATCAGCTGGCTCAAGAGCCGAGAGGAGGGACACATGCACGCAGACGTAAAAATCCTCTCTCTCTCATTACAACTTCCACAGTTGCTACTTTACTCATTACGTAGAGATAGTCCTGTAGACTTCCACGGTTGCTACTTTACTCATTACGTAGAGATAGTCCTGTAGACTTCCACGGTTGCTACTTTACTCATTACGTAGAGATAGTCCTGTAGACTTCCACGGTTGCTACTTTACTCATTACGTAGAGATAGTCCTGTAGACTTCTACTTTACTCATTACGTAGATAGATTGCTACTTGCTACTTTACATTACGTAGAGATAGTCCTGTAGACTTCCATGGTTGCTACTTTACTCATTACGTAGGTAGAGATAGTCCTGTAGACTTCCACGGTTGCTACTTTACTCATTACGTAGGTAGAGATAGTCCTGTAGACTTCCACGGTTGCTACTTTACTCATTACGTAGAGATAGTCCTGTAGACTTCCACGGTTGCTACTTTACTCATTACGTAGAGAGATAGTCCTGTAGACTTCCATGGTTGCTACTTTACTCATTACGTAGAGATAGTCCTGTAGACTTCCATGGTTGCTACTTTACTCATTACGTAGATAGAGATAGTCCTGTAGACTTCCACGGTTGCTACTTTACTCATTACGTAGGTAGAGATAGTCCTGTAGACTTCCATGGTTGCTACTTTACTCATTACGTAGGTAGAGATAGTCCTGTAGACTTCCACGGTTGCTACTTTACTCATTACGTCAGATAGATATAGTCCTGTAGACTTCCATGGAGGGGAAAGCACAGCTCTGGGTGTTGGGTTGCATCATGGACTAAGAACCAAGTAGAGCAACTCAAGGAGACATTGGGAAGCTTCTGAGATACTTAAAACAGCATTACTCTCAAACTCAGCATATTGAATCCCATACTGCTTAAATAATATGCTCAAACCGTTCTTGAAATGGATCCAAAATTAAAATACAGAAAGCTTGGTTTTTCACACTCAACAGTTTCCTGTGTTTATCAAGAATGGTCAACCATCCAAAGGACATCCAGCCAACTTGACACAAAATGTGGGAAGCATCGGGAGTCAACATGGGCCAGTATCCCTGTGGAACGCTTTCGACACCTTGTAGAGTCAACATGGACCAGCATCCCTGTGGAACGCTTTCAACACCTTGTAGAGTCAACATGGACCAGCATCCCTGTGGAACGCTTTCAACACCTTGTAGAGTCAACATGGACCAGCATCCCTGTGGAACGCTTTCAACACCTTGTAGAGTCAACATGGACCAGCATCCCTGTGGAACGCTTTCAACACCTTGTAGAGTCAACATGGACCAGCATCCCTGGACCAGCATCCCTGTGGAACGCTTTCAACACCTTGTGGTGTGAGTCAACATGGGCCAGCAGTCAACATGGAGTCAACAGCATCCCTGTGAGAACATGGGCCAGCATCCCTGTGGAACGAGAGAGAGAGATGAACACCTTGTAGAGTCAACATGGGCCAGCATCCCTGTGGAACGCTTTCAACACCTTGTAGAGTCAACATGGGCCAGTATCCCAGTGTGGAACCACCTTGTAGAGTCAACATGGGCCAGTATCCCTGTGGAACGAGAACACCTTGTAGTCAACATGGGCCAACATGTAGAGTCAACATGGGCCAGTATCCCTGTGGAACGAGAGAGAGAGAGATCACACCTTGTAGAGTCAACATGGGCCAGCATCCCTGTGGAACGCTTTCAACACCTTGTAGAGTCAACATGGGCCAGTATCCCTGTGGATCAACCCTTGTAGAGTCAACATGGGCCAGCATCCCTGTGAGAACATGGACCAGCATCCCTTGGTGTGAACACCTTGTAGAGTCCATGCCCTGACAAATTGAGGCTGTTCTGAATTTGGGGATATATTTTCCCACAACTGTCCCAGAGTCTATTTGGAATAGGCTATTTATTTCTCTACAAGCTGACCAATAGGTAAACCTTTCTTCTATGGGGGACAGTAGATTGACAGGCTAGTGATTTTGATGTTCGTTACTTGTCTTGTTATCTGAGGAAAAGTTAATGTGGACAGTCATTCAAACATCTTCAAAGTGCTCATCAGAATTAGGTAAGAATTAGCGCACATCGTTGCATCCTAGACTTGCATGTTCTGTTATTATGAATGACCATCATCTAAAGGGGATTTGTGTCATTCTGAGCACCGTGGGTGGACGCCCTAATCAGGTCCGGTAAATTTAAAATGTTGCTGGTAAAATGTCTGGCGCCACAACAGAAAGCATGATCCACCATCACGTCATCATCTACTCATCTTGTGGTTTGTAGTATCAGACAGTGCTAACAAATGCTGCTTTTAAAATGAAATCTAAGCAAAAGAGTGAAGCGTATACAAATCACTATTTCACAGTCCGCCTCAAAAGACCTCTATGAAAAAGGCAGGATCTTTGCACTTCAAGCTATGTAACAAATGTGAATGTGGAACTTGAATATTGAACATTTCTGCATTCATAAGCTATGGTCATAGTTAACTCCATTCTATATTAAGATCGCTAAGTTAATTAAAACAGAGTCAGTGAGACTGGACAACAAGGCTGGGATTCATAACGAACACAAATGACATGTAATTATATTTCTGTCAGGGTTTATGTCCTTTTAATCAAATTTGGGCAAAATAAATTAAATATATTATAGGTTGGTGTACTTACAGTATGCAAATAAGGTTACTAGCCAGTCAAAGTCAAACTGACATTAGCAGTTATAACTCCTAATGAGGGCTGCTATGTCAGTGCTATGAAGGCCTTTTTATTAATTGTTTTATTAAACTAGGCAGGTCAGTTAAGAACAAATTCTTATCTACAATGACGGCCTACCGGGGAACAGTGGGTTAACTGCCTTGTTCAGGGGGCAGAACGACAGATTTTTACCTTGTCAACTCTGGGATTCGATCCAGCAACCTTTCGGGTTACTAGTCCTACACTCTAACCACTAGGCTACCTGCCGTCCCTACACTCTAACCACTAGGCTACCTGGGCCACTCTAACCACTCCCTACACTCTAACCACTAGGCTACCTGCCAGTCCCTACACTCTAACCACTAGTCTACCTGCCAGCATCCCTACACTCTAACCACTAGGCTACCTGGACCAGTCCCTACACTCTAACACTAGGCTACCTGGGCCGCCCCTACACTCTAACCCCTAGGCTACCTGCCGCTCCTACACTCTAACCGCTAGTCTACCTGGGCCAGTCCCTACACTCTAACCACTAGGCTACCTGCCGCCCCTACACTCTAACCACGGGTCTACAGCCGTCCCTACACTCTAACCACTTGGCTGCATGCCCCCCTACACTCTAACCACTAGGCTACCTGCCAGTCCCTAACTCAACCACTAGGCTACCTGCCAGTCCCTACACTCTAACCACTAGGCTACCTGCCAGTCCCTACACTTTCAACCACTTGTAGGCTACCTGGGCCAGTCCCTGTGGACACTCTAACCACTAGGCTACCTGCCAGTCCCTACACTCTAACCACTAGGCTACCTGGGCCAGCCCTGTGGAACTACACTCTAACCACTAGGCTACCTGCCCCACCTCCATGCCTCTAACCACTAGGCTGTTCTGCTCCCTCCCTCTAACCACTAGGCTACCTGCTGACGTCCCTCCACTCTAACCACTAGGCTACCTTGCCGTCCCTCCAAACTCTAACCACTAGGCTACCTGCCGTCCTGAGCACTCCACTCTAACCACTAAAATGTACCTGCCGTCCCTCCAAACCACTAGGCTACCTGCCGCCCCTACACTCTAACCACTAGGCTACCTGCCGTCCTACACTCTAACCACTAGGCTACAAATGCTGCCGTCCCTAAGCAAAAGAGTAACCACTAGGCTACCTGCCGTCCCTCTATGAAAAGGCACTTAACCACTAGGCTAACAAATGTGAATGTGGAACTACACTTAACCACTAGGCTACCTGCCCCTACACTCTAACCACTAGGCTACCTGCCGTCCCTACACTCTAACCACTAGGCTACCTGCAAATAAGGTTACCCCCAAACTCTTAACACTCTACCTAACCACCACTAGGCTACCTGCCGTCCCTACACTCTAACCACTGGGTTAGGCTACACTCTAACCACTAGGCTACCTGCCGTCCCTACACTCTAACCACTAGGCTACCTGCCGCCCTACACTCTAACCACTAGGCTACCTGCCGTCCCTACACTCTAACCACTAGGCTACCTGCCGTCCTACACTCTAACCACTAGGCTACCTGCCGTCCCTACACTCTAACCACTAGGCTACCTGCCGTCCCTACACTCTAACCACTAGGCTACCTGCCGTCCCTCCACTCTAACCACTAGGCTACCTGCCGTCCCTCCACTCTAACCACTGCTACCTGCCGCCCCCTACACTCTAACCACTAGGCTACCTGCCGCCCCTACACTCTAACCACTAGGCTACCTGCCGTCCCTACACTCTAACCACTAGGCTACCTGCTCCCCTACACTCTAACCACTAGGCTACCTGCCGTCCCCTACACTCTAACCACTAGGCTACCTGCCGTCCTCCACTCTAACCACTAGGCTACCTGCCGTCCCTACACTCTAACCACTAGGCTACCTGGCTACCTGCCCCTCACTCTAACCACTAGGCTACCTGCCGTCCCTACACTCTAACCACTAGGCTACCTGCCGTCCCTACACTCTAACCACTAGGCTACCTGCCGTCCCTACACTCTAACCACTAGGCTACCTGCCACCCCTACACTCTAACCACTAGGCTACCTGCCGTCCCTACACTCTAACCACTAGGCTACCTGCCGTCCTACACTCTAACCACTAGGCTACCTGCCGTCCCTACCACTCTAACCACTCTAGGCTACCTGCCGTCCCTACACTCTAACCACTAGGCTACCTGCCGCCCTACACTCTAACCACTAGGCTACCTGCCGTCCCTACACTCTAACCACTAGGCTACCTGCCGTCCCTACACTCTAACCACTAGGCTACCTGCCGTCCCTACACTCTAACCACTAGGTTACCTGCCGTCCTACACTCTAACCACTGGCTACCTGCCCCTAACCACTAGGCTACCTGCTCTCTAACCACTAGGCTACCTGCACCCTACACTCTAACCACTAGGTCTACATTCTAACCACTAGGCTACCTGCCGTCCCTCCACTCTAACCACTAGGCTACCTGCCACATTATAGCACACCTAAACAGAACTAAAGTGCTTGCGGTTTAGTGAGGCCTGAAAAACTATCCCAAAAACCTGTGTGAGTATGGAAGCTTTTTGTTACTATCAATAGATAAAAGGATGCAGCTATAGACAGGAGAGTAAAGCATATTGTATCAAACTCCATATCTGCAGTGTTTCAGGACCAGCCAGTGGCGAATGTGTTTGAGTGAACAGAGCAGAAGAGACCAACCCCCAGATTTTACCTGAACTACACAAGGTCCTCTACTCCGACAATTAATCCACACATAAAACGGTCGACCGAATCGTTTCTAGTCAACTCTCCTCCTTCCAGGCTTTTTCATCTTTGAACTTATATGGCGATTGGCATCTACACTCCATAGTATTAACAGGACAACCGGCAAAACATTTTGTCTTCCTAATCACCCACGTGGGTATAACCAATGAGGAGATGGCACATGGGCACCTGCTTCTATAAACCAATGAGGAGATGGCACGTGGGCACCTGCTTCTATAAACCAATGAGGAGATGGCACGTGGGCACCTGCTTCTATAAACCAATGAGGAGATGGCACGTGGGCACCTGCTTCTATAAACCAATGAGGAGATGGCACGTGGGCACCTGCTTCTATAAACCAATGAGGAGATGGCACGTGGGCACCTGCTTCTATAAACCAATGAGGAGATGGCACGTATTCTATAAACCAATGAGGAGATGGCACGTGGGCACCTGCTTCTATAAACCAATGAGGAGATGGCACGTGGGCACCTGCTTCTATAAACCAATGAGGAGATGGCACGTGGGCACCTGCTTCTATAAACCAATGAGGAGATGGCACGTGGGCACCTGCTTCTATAAACCAATGAGGAGATGGCACGTGGGCACCTGCTTCTATAAACCAATGAGGAGATGGCACGTGGGCACCTGCTTCTATAAACCAATGAGGAGATGGCACGTGGGCACCTGCTTCTATAAACCAATGAGGAGATGGCACGTGGGCACCTGCTTCTATAAACCAATGAGGAGATGGCACGTGGGCACCTGCTTCTATAAACCAATGAGGAGATGGCACGTGGGCACCTGCTTCTATAAACCAATGAGGAGATGGCACGTGGGCACCTGCTTCTATAAACCAATGAGGAGATGGCACGTGGGCACCTGCTTCTATAAACCAATGAGGAGATGGCACGTGGGCACCTGCTTCTATAAACCAATGAGGAGATGGTACGTGGGCACCTGCTTCTATAAACCAATGAGGAGATGGCACGTGGGCACCTGCTTCTATAAACCAATGAGGAGATGGTACGTGGGCACCTGCTTCTATAAACCAATGAGGAGATGGTACGTGGGCACCTGCTTCTATAAACCAATGAGGAGATGGTACGTGGGCACCTGCTTCTATAAACCAATGAGGAGATGGCACATGGGTACCTGCTTCTATAAACCAATGAGGAGATGGGAGAGGCAGGACATGCAGCGCGATCTGCGTCAGAAATAGGAATGACTTCTATTTTAGCCCTTGGCAACGCAATAATTGGTGCAATAATTGAATAAGCACGTGACCGGTCTGGTCAGCATGTTACTGAACATGTGACTTAGTGCGAACAAAGTGGCGCTGTAATTGACAGAACACGTCAAGCAGTTCAGGGATAATCCTGCCCTCTTCCTCCTCAGTACAGTTAGAAATATTAGTACTATGGTTGGGGATGATATTCCTTTCCAGTTTCTATCAGATCCAGAGGCAGGTCATCAGCCCGAACCGCCTGTGAAAAAGAGCACAAATTACGCAACAAAAAAAAAAAAGTTAACATGGATGGAAACCTAAAAACACAGATTTTCAACGTCCAAGTCAATTCAGATATCCTACTGTTTTGTTATTGTTCACAATAACTGTATGCTCCGGTTTAGTGCATGTTGTCATAACCAATCATTCATTCACTCAATTTACCCAAGTGTGGTCTTATTGAATAGTTCAATGGAGGTGTTATAGCACAGGTAGGGATGACAATGTTCACTGTCTCCCATTTGGCAAGAAAGAGGAACACTGATCTAGACTAACCAATTGTACAAATACATTGCTCTTTAGTCCATGAAGGGAAGGTGCCAAGTGCAGACCATTGGAAGAATGGCCTGCAGACTAGATCATCTTGTCCCTTACAATCTTTGGTACTGTCCCCTGTGGGATTCAATACTGTAACATTTACAGTAACATTTACAGTATTTACTGGCATGCAAACAAAAGCTGGACTTGCAACGAACAAGAGAATAGAATTAGATTTAATTTTACTGTGGACAATACCATGCTGTAGAGTAGCCCTTATATTGAGGGCGTTTAATTAAGCTGGACCAGGGTGCACCGGGCTGTGGCCCGTCACGTGAACAGGCAAAAGCGGTGAGGGAGGAGCGCCCTGCTGAAAATCGAACCGAAATCTGCGTCGCCAGGTCGTATTGTCAACAAGACAGCATAGTTCATCGTTCAGAAACACACATTTATTGGACTTGTAGTTACTGACTCTGAAAAACACCAAAAGAAAGATGCCCAGGGTCCCTGCTCATCTGCGTGAACATGACTTAGGCATGCTGCAAGGAGGCATGAGGACTGCAGATGTGGCCAGGGCAATAAATTGCAATGTCCGTACTGTGAGACGCCAAAGACAGCGCTACACGGAGACAGGATGGACAGCTGATCGTCCTCGCACTGGCAGACCACGTGTAACAACACCTGCACAGGATCGGTACATCCGAACATCACACCTGTGGGAGGAGCACAGGATGGCAACAACAACTGCCCGAGTTACACCAGGAACACTCAATCCCTCCATCAGTGCTCAGCCTGCTGGACTGAGAGCTTGTAGGCCATGTTGTAAGGCAGGTCCTCACCAGACATCACCGGCAACAAATGTCGCCTATAGGCACAAACCCACCATCGCTGGACCAGACAGGACTGGCAAAAAGTGCTCTACACTGACGAGTCACGGTTTTGTCTCACCAGGGATTCGCATTTATCGTCGAAGGAATGAGCATTACACCGAGGCCTGTACTCTGGAGCGGGATAGATTTGGAGGTGGAGGATGCCACCAGCCATACTGCTCGTTCTGTATGGGACTTCCTGCAAGACAGGAATGTCAGTGTTCTGCCATGGCCAGCGAAGAGCCTGGATCTCAAGCCCACTGAGCTGGGACCTGTTGGATCGGAGGTCGAGGGCTAGGGCCATTCCCCCAAGAAATGTCCGGGAACTTGCAGGTGCCTTGGTGGAAGAGTGGGGTAACATCTCACAGCAAGAACTGGCAAATCTGGTGCAGTCCATGAGGAGGATATGCACTGCAGTACTTATGCAGCTGGTGGCCACACCAGATACTGACTGTTACTTTTGATTTTGACCCCCCCTTTGTTCAGGGACACATTATTCCATTTCTGTTAGTCACATGTTTGTGGAACTTGTTCAGTTTATGTCTCAGTTGTTAAATCTTGTTATGTTCATACAAATATTTACACATGTTAAGTTTGCTGAAAATAAACGCAGTTGACAGTGAGAGGACGTTTCTATTTTTGCTAAGTTTATAATAGTCAATTAGCTAACTAGTAGTAGTCCCCTCCGCTGAGCTAAATAGTCCTCTCCCGCGAACTCCTCGCGCACACTGGCTGTTCTTCATCTTCCTGTGGAGTTTCATACTGGTTGTAGTTGCCAGGACAGCCCCAAAACACACCACATTGATACCGTATGCCTCGTTGAGCGATACAGCTACGACCGAAGGGGACTGTTGCCAGCAAGCACAGCCAACCTCTTCTAGCCTGAGTTATGACAAAAACTAAATTAATTATCAATTGGTAACGTAAGGCAATCACAACAAGGAAATGAAATGGCAAACATGAGAAATGTCATTTAAGTTAAATGTGTCATTATTATACTGGATAATATCATGGAAATGAAATATTAAACCCACTTTTCTATTTATTTTTCAAAATGGGCAGACATTATCCATATTCAATCATGAAAATGATAATGCAATATATAATTTTTTGCATTTCAATTTTAATTTTGTCACAAAAAAAAATGCATATCTAATTTCAAACATGATATTGATTTGTCATTTGACCATTTGCATTTCGGCAGCTAAATGCTTCCATAATTTACAGCAGGAAGTGAAAAACCAAAAGGCAAGGCACACCCCATCCATGTACCATGCATTGCATCTCACAGACTAATCCATCACTTCTAGTCATATAGACAGACAGTGGAGTCTATTTGGCCATTTCTGTCATGTTTGAGTATACACATGCCAGGTGTTCTTGTAATGGTCTTCAGTATAGCGTGGAAAATATGCAAGACCACAGCTGGACAGTAAAATGTATAAATATTTGGAAATACTCTAAGCAAGTCATCATTTATTTGTAGATATTCAAGGTTACTTTGTTAAGATGCCATTTTAAATCCAAATAAATAAAATCACAGGCACCATACCATTCCTTCCTTATTAAACCAGTATAAACCAGTTGACATCAATGGATGCGGCACTATAGCCATCCTCTATAGTTACACATAGGTAAATGTCATTAATTATTCGGCCCATCTGCTTAATAGCCAGGGTTTAGGAGCAGGCCAGGGTTTAGGAGCAGGCCAGGCCAGGGTTTAAGAGCAGGCCAGGCCAGGGTTTAAGAGCAGGCCAGGCCAGGGTTTAAGAGCAGGCCAGGCCAGGGTTTAAGAGCAGGCCAGGCCAGGGTTTAAGAGCAGGCCAGGCCAGGGTTTAAGAGCAGGCCAGGCCAGGGTTTAAGAGCAGGCCAGGCCAGGGTTTAAGAGCAGGCCAGGCCAGGGTTTAAGAGCAGGCCAGGCCAGGGTTTAGGAGCAGGCCAGGGTTTAAGAGCAGGCCAGGCCAGGGTTTAAGAGCAGGCCAGGCCAGGTTTTAAGAGCAGGCCAGGCAAGGTTTTAAGAGCAGGCCAGGCCAGGTTTGAAGAGCAGGCTAGGCCAGGGTTGAAGAGCAGGCTAGGCCAGGGTTGAAGAGCAGGCTAGGCCAGGGTTGAAGAGCAGGCTAGGACTGAATCATATTAGTGTGACAGGACAAAAGCAATATACACAGCATGGTTGTGTAAATCGAAGGGACTGAACTGAATGAAGTGACTGAATAAGCTAATTTCTGCTAGCTTGCCATTGCACAGTGGTCTGTTGCACCAGAACAGGCACCTCCCCAGTGTGCGGTTGCGGTGTGTGAGTGGTAGGTTGCGGTGTGTGAGTGGTAGGTTGGGGTGTGTGAGTGGTAGGTTGGATGGTAGGTTGCGGTGTGTGAGTGGTAGGTTGCGGTGTGTGAGTGGTAGGTTGGATGGTAGGTTGCGGTGTGTGAGTGGTAGGTTGGATGGTAGGTGGCAGTGTGTGAGTGGTAGGTTGGATGGTAGGTTGCAGTGTGTGAGTGGTAGGTTGGATGGTAGGTTGCGGTGTGTGAGGGGTAGGTTGGATGGTAGGTTGCGGTGTGTGAGGGGTAGGTTGGATGGTAGGTTGCGGTGTGTGAGTGGTAGGTTGGGGTGTGTGAGTGGTAGGTTGGGTGGTAGGTTGCGGTGTGTGAGTGGTAGGTTGGATGGTAGGTTGCGGTGTGTGAGTGGTAGGTTGGGGTGTGTGAGTGGTAGGTTGGATGGTAGGTTGCGGTGTGTGAGTGGTAGGTTGGATGGTAGGTTGCGGTGTGTGAGTGGTAGGTTGGGGTGTGTGAGTGGTAGGTTGCAGTGTGTGAGTGGTAGGTTGGATGGTAGGTTGCGGTGTGTGAGTGGTAGGTTGGATGGTAGGTTGCGGTGTGTGAGTGGTAGGTTGGGGTGTGTGAGTGGTAGGTTGGATGGTAGGTTGCGGTGTGTGAGTGGTAGGTTGCGGTGTGTGAGTGGTAGGTTGCGGTGTGTGAGTGGTAGGTTGGATGGTAGGTTGCGGTGTGTGAGTGGTAGGTTGCGGTGTGTGAGTGGTAGGTTGGATGGTAGGTTGCGGTGTGTGAGTGGTAGGTTGGATGGTAGGTTGCAGTGTGTGAGTGGTAGGTTGGATGGTAGGTTGCGGTGTGTGAGGGGTAGGTTGGATGGTAGGTTGCGGTGTGTGAGTGGTAGGTTGGGGTGTGTGAGTGGTAGGTTGGATGGTAGGTTGCGGTGTGTGAGTGGTAGGTTGCGGTGTGTGAGTGGTAGGTTGCGGTGTGTGAGTGGTAGGTTGGATGGTAGGTTGCGGTGTGTGAGTGGTAGGTTGCGGTGTGTGAGTGGTAGGTTGCGGTGTGTGAGTGGTAGGTTGGATGGTAGGTTGCGGTGTGTGAGTGGTAGGTTGCGGTGTGTGAGTGGTAGGTTGCGGTGTGTGAGTGGTAGGTTGGATGGTAGGTTGCGGTGTGTGAGTGGTAGGTTGCGGTGTGTGAGTGGTAGGTTGCGGTGTGTGAGTGGTAGGTTGGATGGTAGGTTGCGGTGTGTGAGTGGTAGGTTGCGGTGTGTGAGTGGTAGGTAGGATGGTAGGTTGCGGTGTGTGAGTGGTAGGTTGGATGGTAGGTTGCTGTGTGTGAGTGGTAGGTTGGATGGTAGGTTGCTGTGTGTGAGTGGTAGGTTGCGGTGTGTGAGTGGTAGGTAGGATGGTAGGTTGCGGTGTGTGAGTGGTAGGTTGGATGGTAGGTTGCGGTGTGTGAGTGGTAGGTTGGATGGTAGGTTGCGGTGTGTGAGTGGTAGGTTGCTGTGTGTGAGTGGTAGGTTGCGGTGTGTGAGTGGTAGGTTGGACGGTAGGTTGCGGTGTGTGAGTGGTAGGTTGGATGGTAGATTGCGGTGTGTGAGTGGTAGGTTGCGGTGTGTGAGTGGTAGGTTGCGGTGTGTGAGTGGTAGGTTGCGGTGTGTGAGTGGTAGGTTGCTGTGTGTGAGTGGTAGGTTGCTGTGTGTGAGTGGTAGGTTGCTGACGTTCTGCCCCTGAGAAAGGTAGTTAACCCACTGTACCCCGGGCGCCGATGACGTGGATTTCGATTAAGGCAGCCCCCCGAACCTCTCTGATTCAGAGGGGTTGGGTTAAATGCGGAAGACACATTTCAGTTTACTGCATTCAGTTGTACAACTGACTAGGTATCCACCTCCCCCTTCTCTTTGTGTGAGGTATTGATGGGTTAGAAGGTACCGAACACTTCTGGGCACAAAATAGGCTAGTTGAGAACAAGTTCTCATTTGCAACTGCGACCTGGCCAAGATAAAGCATAGCAGTGTGAACAGACAACAGAGTTACACATGGAGTAAACAATTAACAAGTCAATAACACAGTATATATATATTTTTTTAAAGAGAGTCTATAAACATTGTGTGCAAAAGGCACGAGGAGGTAGGCGAATAATTACATCATCGGCGCCTGGGTAACAGTGGGTTAACTGCCTTTCTTATGGGCAGAACAACAGATTTTTTTTTACCTTGTCAGCTCTGGGATTCAATCCAGCAACCTTTCGTTTCCTGGCCCAACGCTCTAACCACTGGGCTACCCTTCGTTTGATGCCAGTGACAAGACTGATTAGAGAATGAACGTAAATGTTTCTCCGGTCGTTATTGCTCACTTTATCATTGTGACCAAATCTGGAAACAAACTCTGTTGACATTGTGGTTTAGTAATTAACGTTAGTAGTTCTTTTGACATCAACACATCAATGTCAACAGTCGTAGCTTTGCAGCTTCTCCCATCCCCCCCTATAGTGAAAGTATGTTACACACCCTCTGGTTATGGTGGAAAAAGGAAGTGTGAGCATGTTTGATAAGTTTGCATTGTAAAGGTACTGTATGCAAATAAATCCTTGGCTGACACAAGTAAGCCCCAATACTGTAAGTCTACTGCTATTTAGCAAAACATTTTATGTGACAACTTGAAAAAGACCATGGAGATAATTAATTTAATGTTTGTTGCAAGACTATTCCAAAGAATTGTTTCTTTTCCCAGAACCCTCTTGGTTTTGGGTCTGGGTGCCAAGATTTCTCAATAGCTGCAGTCAGTGTTTACGGTGAGTGTGAAAATTTCCCCATGGCGAATAAAATAATGAGTCATCTACAGTTGAAGTGGGAAGTTTACATACACCTTAGCCAAATACATTTAAACTCAGTTTTTCCACAATTCCTGACATTTAATCCGAGTAAAAATTCACAGTCTTAGGTCAATTAGGATCACCACTATGTTTTAAGAATGTGAAATGTCAGAATAATAGTAGAGAGAATGATTTATTTCAGCTTTTCTTTCTTTCATCACATTCCCACTGGGTTAGAAGTTTACATACACTCAATTAGTATTTGGTAGCATTGCCCACAATAAGTTGGGTGAATTTTGGCCCATTCCTCCAGACAGAGCTGGTGTAACTGAGTCAGGTCAGGAGGCCTTTTTGCTCACACATGCATTTTTAGTTCTGCCAACAAATTTTCTATAGGATTGAGGTCAGGGCTTTGTGATGATCACTCCAATACATTGACTTTGTTGTCCTTAACCTCTTAAGCCATTTTGCCACAACTTTGGGAGTATGCATGGGGTCATTGTCCATTTGGAAGACACATTTGAGACCAAGCTTTAACTTCCTGACTGATGTCTTGAGATGTTGCTTCAATATATCCACATAATTTTGCCTCCTCATGATGCCATCTATTTTGTGAAGTGCACCAGCCCCTCCTGCAGCAAAGCACCCCCACAACATGATGCTGCCACCCCCGTGCTTCACGGTTGGGATGGTGTTCTTTGGCTTGCAAGCCTCCCCCTTTTTCCTCCAAACATAACGATGGTCATTATGGCCAAACAGTTCTATTTTTTGTTTCATCAGACCAGAGGACATTTCTCCAAAAAGTATGATCTTTGTCCCCATGTGCAGTTGCAAACCATAGTCTGGCTTTTTTAATGGCGTTTTGGAGCAGTGGCTTCTTCCTTGCTGAGCGGCCTTTCAGGTTACGTCAATATAGGACTCGTTTTACTGTGGATATAGATACCTTCGTGCCCGTTTCCTCCAGCATCTTCACAAGGTCCTTTGCTGTTGTTCTGGGATTGATTTGCACTTTTCACACCAAAGTACGTTCATCTCTAGGAGACAGAACGCGTCTTCTTCCTGAGCGGTGTGACGGCTGCGTGGTCCCATGGTGTTTATACTTGCGTTCTATTGTTTGTACAGATGAAAGTGGTACCTTCAGGCATTTGGAAATTGCTCCCAAGCATGAACCAGACTTGTTGAGGTCTACACATTTTTTTCTGGGATCTTGGCTTTCTTTTGATTTTCCCATGATGTCAAGCAAAGAGGCACTGAGTTTGAAGGTAGGCCTTGAAATACATCCAGTTACACCTCCAATTGACTCAAATTATGTCAATTAGCCTATCAGAAACTTCTAAAGCCATGACATAATTTTCTGGAATTTCCAAGCTGTTTAAAGTCAACTTAGTGTATGCTAACTTCTGACCTACTGGAAATGTGATACAGTGAATTATAAGTGAAATAATCTGTCTGTAAACAGTTATTGGAAGAATTACTTGTATCATGCACAAAGTAGATGTCCTAACCTACTTGCCAAAACTATAGTTTGTTAACAAGAAATTTGTGGAGTGGTTGAAAAACAAGTTAATGACTCCAACCTAAGTGTATGTAAACTTCTGACTTCAATTGTATATTTTACAACTTCACAGTGCTGAAAATGTTATTCATGGTGCCATTAGAAGCAAACATTCATAGATCATTTGTCTGATGTCATCTGTGTTCTCTGGGTGATTCGAGCCCTGAACGCTGATTGGCTGAAAGCCGTGGTAATATAGTGGGGCAAAAAAGTATTTAGTCAGCCACCAATTGTGCAAGTTCTCCCACTTAAAAAGATGAGAGAGGCCTGTAATTTTCATCATAGGTACACTTCAACTATGACAGACAAAATGAGGGAAAAAAATCCAGAAAAATCACATTGTAGGATTTTTAATGAATTTATTTGCAAATTATGGTGGCTTTTGTCATTTTCATTCACAGATTGTTTTCCAGTGTTAAGAACCAAAGATCATTAAATCATGTCTTTAAAGCTATTTTTTTCCATTTTAAGTAGAGAACTCGAGTGAATGTTGTACTCTGGTTTCTTACATGTTGTATTTACCTGAAGTCTTTTATCTGAAAAAGCAATACTCAACAATACTTATTATAAAAATGGATTTGGGAGGGAGTTATTCACGACAATCGTTTGGTAATGCCTGTCAACAGTGACATTTGAATTATCAATACTCATCCGCTGTCCCACAGCACAGCCAGGCAATTCCTACCCTTCATCCCCCTTGACAAAAGAAAAGAGAATAAGAGTCTAGACGTTATTTCCCCATGCTTTTAGCTGATCGTGGGGGGCGTGTCTTAACCTTGCTTCCTGTCTCTATGAGCTGTGCAACAATGTTGCAGTTTTTGTGATCTCCAATGTGCCATAGAATATTCATGTGTCCAGACTGACAACTTCTCTGAGCCAGATTCATACAGCAGTCTAATTATTGTATCCAAAGAAAAGAAGTGTACACACACACACACACACACACATACACATACACATATTTTGAATTCAGGCTGTAACACAACTAAATGTGGAATAAGTCAATGGCCTCATGATATATTGCTTAATTAAGGAACCAAAGAAACGTGAATCGTCTCTGAAAGATCACAAAGTCATCTGAGGTAACGATAAGTCAATACGGTATCAAAGTGAGGGGAGCCAGAGTCATGATGACTGCAATACATTTTGTCAAGTCAGCATTTCAGCAATTCCCTACTTAACGTTAAAACAACACTACTGGAGTCAAACGGATACTGAGAGATTCTGGCAATTAAGACCTTTTTCTATTTACCCCGAGTCAGATAAACTTGTGGATTAAATGTTTATGTTTCTGCTGTGTGCAGTTTGAAGGAAGTTGCAGCTATTGCTAAATAGCGTTAGCGCAATGGCTAGAAGTCTACCGGAACATCGAACATAACTGTTCCAATAGAATTCTAGTCGTTTCTTTAACCCTGGTTTCCAGAATCTCTCCCTTTAAAGTGACCGTGGGATATCCCCGAGTCAAACAGCACTGGGCCGCTTACAGACACTGAAAACCTCTATATAATCTAGTGTCCAACATCTACTTTTCCCCTAAAATACACAACAATTGGAAGTGAATGAAACTGAAACTGGAATTGAATGTCCTTAACACACATGGATGTTTACCATTCAGTCTGGTGTCACCATTTCTTTCTTTTGACGAAAAGAACTGTCACTTCTCAGTTAAGACGTGCTAAACCACATTTCCTAAAGACTAATGAACGTCACACAAAGTCCAGCCCAGCTCCATTCAACTGTAGAAGACAAAAGAAAGTTGAATCATGTCTACAGCTCACTTCTCTACTTTAAAACCTCACCCCACTGGATGTTGTATAAAAATGGTTCACTCGTATCACAAAATAATCAGCTTTACTGCAAATATCAACACCTGTTGCAGCAGAGGCAATTCCCGGTGAAGAACTGAAGGCTAGGTGTTAAGTTACATGCTGTCCACCTGTGTCGAAGACATTACTATTCAAAAGATGCAGAACTAAGAACAGATATAGCCCTGGGTTCACCCCAGACTTGACTGCTCTTGACCAGCACAAAAACATCCTGTGGCATTCTTTATTAGCATCAAATAGTCCCCGTGATATGCAACTTTTCAGGGAAGTCAGGAACCAATATACTCAGTCAGTCAGGAAAGCAAAGACTAGATTTTTCAAACAGAAATTTGCATCCTGTAGCTCGAACTCCAAAATGTTTTGGGACACTGTAAAGTCCATGGAGAATAAGAGCACCTCCTCCCAGCTGCCCACTGCACTGAGGAAACACTGTCACCACCGATAAATCTACGATAATTTCAATAAGCATTTTTCTACGGCTGGCCATGCTTTCCCCTGGCTAACCCTACACCGGCCATCATCTCTGCACCCCCTGCAGAAACTTGCCCAAGACCCCCCAACCTCCCGCCAGACTAGCGTCACTACTCTGGACAGTTCTGACTTAGAATATGTGGACAACTACAAATACCTAGGTGTCTGGTTAGACTGTAAACTATCCTTCCAGACTCACATTAAGCATCTCCAATCCAAAACTAAATCTAGAATCGGCTTCCTATTTCGCAACAAAGCTGCCTTCACTCATGCTGCCAAACATACCCTCTTAAAACTGACTATCCTACCGCTCCTTGACTTCAGCAATGTCATTTACAAAATAGCCTCCAACACTCTACTCAACAAATTGGATGCATTCTATCACAGTGCCATCCGTTTTGTCACCAAAGCCCCATATACTACCCACCACTGCGACCTACGCGCTCTCGTTGGCTGGCCCTCACTACATAGTCGTCGCCAAACCCACTGGCTCCAGGTCATCTATAAGTCTACGCTAGGTAAAGCTCCGCATCAGCAGCTTTTGACTGTCAGTCACTGACAGTGTTGTAGTCACTCAATTAGCCAATGTCAAGTAAAACATTTTTGATGGGTAAGTTAGTCTAGCAGTCAGCTATCAAAACTTAGTAGTGTTCATGGTCGAATTACCGACCCCCCCCCCCCCCGTTGATTTTGTTAGTCACTCGCAGTCAGATATCATATTAAAAACGGACAACATTTCTGTCCACTCCACGGGCAAAAATGTGTTTAATTGCAGGAAATGAGTTACAAAAATGGTTAAATCCTCTCACTGCCCCCATGGCAAGATGTGTAGAATTCCAGAAAATGAACTCTAAAACATAAATGTTCTCTCCACTGTCAACGGGGGGCTAAAATGTTTGGCTCGCAAGGTGAAAGAATATCGCCTAGAGGCAGTAAAAGGCTAGGGCCCGCTCTGACTGCATGGTGGGTATGAATGTGGGTATACTGTGGCCCCTCATGATGAGTTGGTGGCCCCAACCTCCATCGAAGTTGCCCACCCCTGGTTTAAAATCGACAGAAACACGTTTTCCATCCCGAAAATGATGACTTACTAAAAAATTAAAAAATGTAATAAGATCCAATTACTGTTTTTCCTCCATATTAAACGGGATAGTGTGTGTCTCGGCAATGAAGCCATTCATCTACTTCCCTAGAGTCAGATAAACAGAAACAGCTAACACGCTGTAGAGCCAGGGGTGTAAAACTCTTTCCTTGGATGGCCGAGGTGTCTGCTGGTTAAATAAAGGTAAAATAAAATAAATAAACAAAAATAAATAAACAGTCCCTGGTTCAAATCCAGGCTGTATCACATCTGTGATTGGGAGTCCCATAGGGCGGCAGCCTGGGTAGGCCGTCATTGTAAATAAGCATTTGCCTATTAAATAAAATGTAAAAAAGTGAAATTATGCATGGTTAAAATTTGGCCATAGACATATTTTAAACTAATTTAACATTTGTTCTGAAATGGGTTGGCTACAGTTTACGCAAGCATCCAGGACCGAATACATTTCCTTGTTGGTTTATTACACTTTAACTGCGCTCGGTGTCTTGTTTAAATCCCCAACACCAAGCTTTCAAAGATGTATAACTAAACCAAGATAAACCACACAAATGAGTCAGTGGGCAGAACAAGCAATGATGTGGGCCGAGCCAAGCACGTCCTAGCGATATCCTATTGGCGCGTTCTAGTATACAGCCGCAAATTTCCGTTACGGAACGCCTACTCAAGTGCGCCTGTGCAATAACTCAATTTGCCTTTGCACTCCTAAACAGCGCGATTTTTTTTTTTACTTTGGAAAAGAGTAAAGTCTACACAACTTAGTCCACTCTGTTCATAACTAATTGTAGTTTTTGGAACGGAGTACTGTAGTGAGATCAAATGTTTAATTGAAGAGAATGTGCAGAATGTTGGACAAAATCTCTCGTTCCATCTTCTCCCACTGCCCGCAAGTGGGCTTCCTCTCACTACCATATTTGGTAATGAGAGGAAACGCCAACCGTATGCTTCACATTTATACACCCAGTGACATCTGGCTCATTGTTATATCTTTAGGGTTATGGTTGTACTGTAACTGCACACCTCCAAAACCAAGAAACATTGCTAAATTAGTCAACTATACACAACAATTTCTGCGGCTTACACATAGAAAACATTGAAGCCAAGATAACGTCCTTGTTTCAGATCCTTGTGATATACACGAGGTGATCACAACCGTGAACTCAACTGCCTGCCATCCGACAAGCCTTTACTTACCCAGAACGGGAGCTCTGGTCCGCATAAGCGCTCCATGTCCAAGGAGCTTCGGCACAACGAACGAATTACCCTTTCCCGGCGTTAACAGGTCGGCTCCGTCACTTTCAACTTATTTTGTTCTCGCACAGACAGAGACACGTTAGCGGAGCACGTTGAGTTAATTTGGAATAGTAGTTTGGCTCTGCTTCTGAACAACCCTCCTTCTCTCTCTCTCCTCATTTCAATCTAGAATGCTGTTAGAGGTGAACAGTCACACCAATGTTGTACCAGCGCGATGTGAACAACATTCATAACAACGATAGTGGAATCAGCGGTTTACCTTCAAAATAAAAGTCATCCATTGAAACTGATGCACACCGATAAAAAATTGTTGAATCATGCCACAAATGTTCTAGATGACGCTAAACAACGTTTGAATGTTGTCATACAAATTCACAAAGTTAGTTAAATTTACCCCAAACAAATCAGTTGAAATCGCATTGTGAATGTATTTAAATTCAGAATTGCATTTGGGGCATTACTTTTATGCTCTGTACAGCCTATGGATGTTTCACCCATGAAATGGGGTATCAGCCTACTCAGTGACATCCACAGAATACAAGTTTGTAGAGTTTACACATCTATTAGCGTCTTAACACTTCTTAAAATGTTCACACTTGAGTAAAAGTAAAGCTTTTGTTAATAGAAAATGACTCAAGTAAAAGTGAAAGTCACCCAGTAAAATACTAATTGTGTAACAGTCTAAAACTATTTGGATTTAAAATATACTTCAGTATCAAAAGTAATAGTAATTCATGTATTTTGTTGAATTAATTTAAACAGGCTTAAAGGCTCACAGAGCCCGGAGGCAGCCGCTGTATCCTAAACAGGCTTAAAGGCTCACAGAGCCCGGAGGCAGCCGCTGCATCCTAAACAGGCTTAAAGGCTCACAGAGCCCGGAGGCAGCCGCTGTATCCTAAACAGGCTTAAAGGCTCACAGAGCCCGGAGGCAGCCGCTGTATCCTAAACAGGCTTAAAGGCTCACAGAGCCCGGAGGCAGCCGCTGCATCCTAAACAGGCTTAAAGGCCCACAGAGCCCGGAGGCAGCCGCTGCATCCTAAACAGGCTTAAAGGCTCACAGAGCCCGGAGGCAGCCGCTGTATCCTAAACAGGCTTAAAGGCTCACAGAGCCCGGAGGCAGCCGCTGTATCCTAAACAGGCTTAAAGGCTCACAGAGCCCGGAGGCAGCCGCTGCATCCTAAACAGGCTTAAAGGCCCACAGAGCCCGGAGGCAGCCGCTGTATCCTAAACAGGCTTAAAGGCTCACAGAGCCCGGAGGCAGCCGCTGTATCCTAAACAGGCTTAAAGGCTCACAGAGCCCGGAGGCAGCCGCTGTATCCTAAACAGGCTTAAAGGCTCACAGAGCCCGGAGTCAGCCGCTGTATCCTAAACAGGCTTAAAGGCTCAAAGAGCCCGGAGGCAGCCGCTGCATCCTAAACAGGCTTAAAGGCTCACAGAGCCCGGAGGCAGCCGCTGTATCCTAAACAGGCTTAAAGGCTCACAGAGCCCGGAGGCAGCCGCTGCATCCTAAACAGGCTTAAAGGCTGACAGAGCCCGGAGGCAGCCGCTGTATCCTAAACAGGCTTAAAGGCTCACAGAGCCCGGAGGCAGCCGCTGTATCCTAAACAGGCTTAAAGGCCCACAGAGCCCGGAGGCAGCCGCTGTATCCTAAACAGGCTTAAAGGCTCAAAGAGCCCGGAGGCAGAGCCCGGAGGCAGCTGTATCCTAAACAGGCTTAAAGGCTCACAGAGCCCGGAGGCAGCCGCTGTATCCTAAACAGGCTTAAAGGCTCACAGAGCCCGGAGGCAGCCGCTGTATCCTAAACAGGCTTAAAGGCTCACAGAGCCCGGAGGCAGCCGCTGTATCCTAAACAGGCTTAAAGGCTCAAAGAGCCCGGAGGCAGCCGCTGTATCCTAAACAGGCTTAAAGGCTCACAGAGCCCGGAGGCAGCCGCTGTATCCTAAACAGGCTTAAAGGCTCACAGAGCCCGGAGGCAGCCGCTGTATCCTAAACAGGCTTAAAGGCTCACAGAGCCCGGAGGCAGCCGCTGTATCCTAAACAGGCTTAAAGGCTCACAGAGCCCGGAGGCAGCCGCTGTATCCTAAACAGGCTTAAAGGCTCACAGAGCCCGGAGGCAGCCGCTGTATCCTAAACAGGCTTAAAGGCTCACAGAGCCCGGAGGCAGCCGCTGTATCCTAAACAGGCTTAAAGGCTCACAGAGCCCGGAGGCAGCCGCTGTATCCTAAACAGGCTTAAAGGCTCACAGAGCCCGGAGGCAGCCGCTGTATCCTAAACAGGCTTAAAGGCTCACAGAGCCCGGAGGCAGCCGCTGTATCTAAACAGGCTTAAAGGCTCACAGAGCCCGGAGGCAGCCGCTGTATCCTAAACAGGCTTAAAGGCTCACAGAGCCCGGAGGCAGCCGCTGTATCCTAAACAGGCTTAAAGGCTCACAGAGCAGGCAGCCGCTGCCCAGGAAAGGCAGCCGCTGTATCCTAAACAGGCTTAAAGGCCCACAGAGCCCGGAGGCAGCCGCTGTATCCTAAACAGGCTTAAAGGCTCAAAGGCAGCCGCTGTATCCTAAACAGGCTTAAAGGCAGAGCCGCTGGCAGCCGCTGTATCCTAAACAGGCTTAAAGGCTCACAGAGCCCGGAGGCAGCCGCTGTATCCTAAACAGGCTTAAAGGCTCACAGAGCCCGGAGGCAGCCGCTGCATCCTAAACAGGCTTAAAGGCCCACAGAGCCCGGAGGCAGCCGCTGTATCCTAAACAGGCTTAAAGGCTCACAGAGCCCGGAGGCAGCCGCTGTATCCTAAACAGGCTTAAAGGCTCACAGAGCCCGGAGGCAGCCGCTGTATCCTAAACAGGCTTAAAGGCTCACAGAGCCCGGAGTCAGCCGCTGTATCCTAAACAGGCTTAAAGGCTCAAAGAGCCCGGAGGCAGCCGCTGCATCCTAAACAGGCTTAAAGGCTCACAGAGCCCGGAGGCAGCCGCTGTATCCTAAACAGGCTTAAAGGCTCACAGAGCCCGGAGGCAGCCGCTGTATCCTAAACAGGCTTAAAGGCTCACAGAGCCCGGAGGCAGCCGCTGTATCCTAAACAGGCTTAAAGGCTCACAGAGCCCGGAGGCAGCCGCTGTATCCTAAACAGGCTTAAAGGCCCACAGAGCCCGGAGGCAGCCGCTGTATCCTAAACAGGCTTAAAGGCTCAAAGAGCCCGGAGGCAGCCGCTGTATCCTAAACAGGCTTAAAGGCTCAAAGAGCCCGGAGGCAGCCGCTGTATCCTAAACAGGCTTAAAGGCTCACAGAGCCCGGAGTCAGCCTCTGTATCCTAAACAGGCTTAAAGGCTCAAAGAGCCCGGAGGCAGCCGCTGTATCCTAAACAGGCTTAAAGGCTCACAGAGCCCGGAGGCAGCCGCTGTATCCTAAACAGGCTTAAAGGCTCACAGAGCCCGGAGGCAGCCGCTGTATCCTAAACAGGCTTAAAGGCTCACAGAGCCCGGAGGCAGCCGCTGTATCCTAAACAGGCTTAAAGGCTCACAGAGCCCGGAGGCAGCCGCTGTATCCTAAACAGGCTTAAAGGCTCACAGAGCCCGGAGGCAGCCGCTGTATCCTAAACAGGCTTAAAGGCCCACAGAGCCCGGAGGCAGCCGCTGTATCCTAAACAGGCTTAAAGGCTCAAAGAGCCCGGAGGCAGCCGCTGTATCCTAAACAGGCTTAAAGGCTCAAAGAGCCTGGAGGCAGCCGCTGTATCCTAAACAGTCTTAAAGGCTCACAGAGCCCGGAGTCAGCCGCTGTATCCTAAACAGGCTTAAAGGCTCAAAGAGCCCGGAGGCAGCCGCTGTATCCTAAACAGGCTTAAAGGCTCACAGAGCCCGGAGGCAGCCGCTGTATCCTAAACAGGCTTAAAGGCTCACAGAGCCCGGAGGCAGCCGCTGTATCCTAAACAGGCTTAAAGGCTCACAGAGCCCGGAGGCAGCCGCTGTATCCTAAACAGGCTTAAAGGCTCACAGAGCCCGGAGGCAGCCGCTGTATCCTAAACAGGCTTAAAGGCTCACAGAGCCCGGAGGCAGCCGCTGTATCCTAAACAGGCTTAAAGGCTCACAGAGCCCGGAGGCAGCCGCTGTATCCTAAACAGGCTTAAAGGCTCACAGAGCCCGGAGGCAGCCGCTGTATCCTAAACAGGCTTAAAGGCTCACAGAGCCCGGAGGCAGCCGCTGTATCCTAAACGGGCTTAAAGGCTCACAGAGCCCGGAGGCAGCCGCTGTATCCTAAACAGGCTTAAAGGCTCAAAGAGCCCGGAGGCAGCCGCTGCATCCTAAACAGGCTTAAAGGCTCACAGAGCCCGGAGGCAGCCGCTGCATCCTAAACAGGCTTAAAGGCTCACAGAGCCCGGAGGCAGCCGCTGTATCCTAAACAGGCTCACAGAGCCCGGAGGCAGCCGCTGCATCCAAAACAGGCTCACAGAGCCCGGAGGCAGCCGCTGTATCCTAAACAGGCTCAAAGAGCCCGGAGGCAGCCGCTGCATCCTAAACAGACTCACAGAGCCCGGAGGAAGCCGCTGCATCCTAAACAGGCTCACAGAGCCCGGAGGCAGCCGCTGCATCCTAAACAGGCTTAAAGGCTCACAGAGCCCGGAGGCAGCCGCTGTATCCTAAACAGGCTCAAAGAGCCCGGAGGCAGCCGCTGTATCCTAAACAGGCTTAAAGGCTCAAAGAGCCCGGAGGCAGCCGCTGTATCCTAAACAGGCTTAAAGGCTCAAAGAGCCCGGAGGCAGCCGCTGCATCCTAAACAGGCTTAAAGGCTCAAAGAGTCCGGAGGCAGCCGCTGCATCCTAAAGAGGCTTAAAGGCTCACAGAGCCCGGAGGCAGCCGCTGCATCCTAAAAAGACTTAAAGGCTCACAGAGCCCGGAGGCAGCCGCTGTATCCTAAACAGGCTTAAAGGCTCAAAGAGCCCGGAGGCAGCCGCTGTATCCTAAACAGGCTTAAAGGCTCACAGAGCCCGGAGTCAGCCGCTGTATCCTAAACAGGCTTAAAGGCTCAAAGAGCCCGGAGGCAGCCGCTGCATCCTAAACAGGCTTAAAGGCTCAAAGAGCCCGGAGGCAGCCGCTGTATCCTAAACAGGCTTAAAGGCTCACAGAGCCCGGAGGCAGCCGCTGTATCCTAAACAGGCTCACAGAGCCCGGAGGCAGCCGCTGCATCCTAAACAGGCTCACAGAGCCCGGAGGCAGCCGCTGCATCCTAAACAGGCTCACAGAGCCCGGAGGCAGCCACTGCATCCTAAACAGGCTTAAAGGCTCAAAGAGCCCGGAGGCAGCCGCTGTATCCTAAACAGGCTTAAAGGCTCAAAGAGCCCGGAGGCAGCCGCTGCATCCTAAACAGGCTTAAAGGCTCAAAGAGCCCGGAGGCAGCCGCTGTATCCTAAACAGGCTTAAAGGCTCAAAGAGCCCGGAGGCAGCCGCTGCATCCTAAACAGGCTTAAAGGCTCAAAGAGCCCTGAGGCAGCCGCTGCATCCTAAACAGGCTTAAAGGCTCAAAGAGCCCGGAGGCAGCCGCTGCATCCTAAACAGGCTCACAGAGCCCGGAGGCAGCCGCTGTATCCTAAACAGGCTCACAGAGCCCGGAGGCAGCCGCTGCATCCTAAATAGGCTCACAGAGCCCGGAGGCAGCCGCTGTATCCTAAACAGGCTTAAAGGCTCACAGAGCCCGGAGGCAGCCGCTGTATCCTAAACAGGCTTAAAGGCTTGATGATGAATGACAACTCACATAGTAAATATTCTCACTGTCGGACTGACACAAGGAATTTACACACTTTGTCTACACAGTCAAAAGGGCACACACACACACAGACACACACACTGACTTTTTTTTAAATCAGGTTTTTTGTTTGGCAGACATTTTTGTAGTGACATTATTGACTAATGTAGAACTGGTAGCTTTTTCTGGAAAACTTGAAGAATGTACATCTTCCCTAACGAGGACTATACTGAAGCTGTGAGCTGCGGATGATGTTAAAAAGTATTTCTTGGTTTGATGTGATTTATAAAGAGGATCCAGATGCTGCACTTGATGAAGTTATGAAATTGCTTCTTCCAATTACTGACGAACCAGTTAGAACTGTTAAGGCTCCATGGATTGATGAGGCATTGAACAACTGTATGGTTGAAAGAGATGGGGCAAAAGGAGTGTCTGATAAGTCTGGCTGTACATCTGACTGGCTGACTTACTGCAAACTGAGAAATTATGAGACTAAACTCAACAAAAAGAAGAAGAAACTTGATTATGAAGCCAATATCAAAGATATGAAGACTGATGGAAAAATTAATGTATTAAAAAAAACAAATAATGAAAGAAAAGCAGTGCAAGTTTGAATTTTGTAAGTTAGTGTCAGAGACGTGGGGAAATGATTGTCAACGATCAATAATGACAAACCTCCTGGTATTGACAACTTAGATGGAAAGCTACTGAGGATGGTAGCTGACTCTATAACCACTCCTATCTGTCATATCTTTAATCTGAGCCTAGAGGAAAGTCTTTGTCCTCAGGCCTGGAGGGAAGCCAAAGTCATTCTGCTACCCAAGAGTGGTAACGCGGACTTTACTGGTTCCAACAGCAGACCTATATGCTTGCTGTGAGCTCTTAGCAAACTGTTGGGAAAAATTGTTTGACCAAATACAATGCTATTTCCCTGTAAACAAATTAACAACAGATTTTCAGCATGCTTATAGAGACGGGCACAACATGTACTGGACTGACACTAGTGACTGGCGATTGGTTGAAATACAATTGATAGTAAGAAGATGGCGGGGTATGTTTTGTTAGATTTCAGTGCAGCCTTTGACATTATTGACCATAACCTGTTGTTGAAAAAAAAAACTTGTGATATAGATTTTCGAATCTCTACTATATCGTTGATTCAGAGCTATTTACTGTATCTAATGGAACACAGAGGGTTTTATTTAATGGACGCTTCTTTAATGTTAAACCTGTAGAGTTAAATAAGTAAGGCAGGGCAACTCTCTACTCTTTTCTATTTTCACCATTGACCTGCCGCTGGCATTAAACACAGCCTGTGCTGTGAGCTGAACTGAACTAAACTCTAGACCTACTTACATTTTAAGCTATTTTTCCAATTGAGTTCTACTGTTTGATTCACCCAGGGGATTGTGACATACTAGTGTATGACACACACAATTTAGACATCTAGTTTAGCACCAATTATGATGGCATATGAAGTCTGTAACATATTCTGCAAATGCATTTATTGTAAGTTGGCATGCAGTGAAAAGTTCTGCAGTTACAACTGCATAGCAAAATGATATTTTCCTCTATGCAAAGTTAATCATTCTGCAGCTACAGTGGGGAGAACAAGTATTTGATACACTGCCGATTTTGCAGGTTTTCCTACTTACAAAGCATGTAGAGGTCTGTAATTATATTATTATTATTATATAATTACAGAGCTCTACATGCTTTGTAAGTAGGAAAACCTGCAAAATCGGCAGTGTATCAAATACTTGTTCTCCCCAATGTATGTCTCAACCCAATATAGCTTAGAACAAATCAGGTCCTGAGGCAGCAAAGCATCCCCTATAAACCATCACACTACCACCACAATGCTTTTGACCATTTGATATTATGTTCTTACTGTGGAATGCAGTGTTTTGTTTTCGTCAGGCATTATGGGACCCGTGTCATCCAAAAAGTTATACTTTTGAATCATCTGCCCATAGAACATTCCAAGTGATCATCCAGGTGGTTCTTGGCAAACTTGAGTCACATTTTCAGATGAGATGGGTCCCATAATGTCTGGCGAAAACCAAACACTGCATTCCACAGTAAGAACCTAGTGTGATGGCTTAAGGGATGCTTTGCTGCCTCAGGTCCTGGATGACTTGCCTAAATAGAAGGAACCATGAATTCTGATCTGTATCAGAGAATTCTACAGGAGAATGTCAGGCCATCCGTCTGTGAGGTGAAGCACAGCTGGGTTATGCAGTCAGGGAGCTGGGTCATGCAGTCAGGGAGCTGGGTCATGGAGCAAGACAATGATGTAAAACACATAATCAAGACTACCTGAAAAAGGTTAAAAAAAGCAACACATTTGAAGTTTTGGAATGACCTTGTAAAAGTCCAGATCTAATCTCAATTGAGATGTTGTGGCAGGACTTGAAACGAGCAGTTCATGCTTGAAACCCACACATTTCTGACATGGTAAGGTAGAACCAAGGAGCAGAGAAGAGAACCAGATGAGTAACCAGTGGTTTAGGGGGAAAAAAACAAATACTTTCCTGGAAACCATTCAAGGTACAAAGTAAAACAACAAACACTAAGACTCAAACTCACTCAGGCGCCATCGCAGACGGCGAACAAATCAAGCTTCTACAAAGGACAACACTGGGTAACTGGCAGACTACAGGCTTCTTCTTCGCTGAGCTTTAACGGCAGTTGGCATCCAATACATGTTGCATTACCACCACCTACTGGACTGGAGTATAACTCCCTTATACTTCTCTAAAAAATGTTTTATTTTAATTCATTAATCAATTCAAATACCCTACTGGCTAATACCCTACCCAAATACCCTACTACCAATAATAATAAATGCCATACTCCACTAATTAAATGTATTTATTTCTACCTCATGCCATCACCCTGACAGGATGGAACACCACCACTTAACACATCCTGTAACTCTTCTGACGTCAAGTCTCGCACAACCAAATACCTCACCAAATGCAGCTGCCACCACAACCTCTATTTTCTGAGATTTATGTTTCATCCCTGCATTACATTTGATAACCATTGTTATAAATGCTAAAAATCCAATCTTAATGAAACATATCTCCCTCGTTGGTTTATCTCTCTGTACTGGTACAGATCTACTACTCACACCACTCCTCCCTCTGTACTGGTACAGATCTACTACTCTCACCACTCCTCCCTCTGTACTGGTACAGATCTACTACTCTCACCACTCCTCCCTCTGTACTGGTACAGATCTACTACTCTCACCACTCCTCCCTCTGTACTGGTACAGATCTACTACTCACACCACTCCTCCCTCTGTACTGGTACAGATCTACTACTCTCACCACTCCTCCCTCTGTACTGGTACAGATCTACTACTCTCACCACTCCTCCCTCTGTACTGGTACAGATCTACTCACACCACTCCTCCCTCTATACTGGTACAGATCTACTACTCTCACCACTCCTCCCTCTGTACTGGTACAGATCTACTACTCTCACCACTCCTCTCAGGATCCCTCCCTCTGTACTGGTACAGATCTACTACTCACACCACTCCTCCCTCTGTACTGGTACAGATCTACTACTCACACCACTCCTCCCTCTGTACTGGTACAGATCTACTACTCACACCACTCCTCCCTCTGTACTGGTACAGATCTACTACTCTCACCACTCCTCCCTCTGTTCTGGTACAGATCTACTACTCTCACCACTCCTCCCTCTGTACTGGTACAGATCTACTACTCACACCACTCCTCCCCATCTTCCTCTACTTTCTTCACTGCCTCAACATATGACAACTTCTTCACTACTCTAACCCTGGAAACCTCAACCTGCCTCTCTCACACGGAACATGTCTGATCCCCAGCCCCATGGGCACCCCTACAATTAACACATTCCACTACTTTCCCCAATACTACACATTCCTTTGTCTCGTGCCCTTCTGCACACTTCTTACACCTACAGTAGGAACCTCCCTCCTACACACTGCTGCCACATGCCGTTTGTAACACCTAATGTAATATGCCCTTCTGCACATTTCTCACAGCTTGGATCCTCCCTCCTACACACTGCTGCCAAATATGCCAAATTGGATTATTAATACATTTTCAAATTCATAACTGTGCACTCTCCTCAAACAATAGCATGGTATTATTTCACTGTAAATTGGACAGTGCAGTTCGATCAACAAGAATTTAAGTTTTCTGCCCATATCAGATATGTCTGCCCATATCAGATATGTCTATGTCCTGGGAAATGTTCTTGTTACTTACTACCTCATGCTAATCACATTAGCCTACGTTGGCTCAACCATCCCACGGGGGGGGGACCCAGATCCTGTAACCGGCTGTCACAAAGGATAACAGAAAACACACCTCTCAAAGGGAATCCTAATTGCTAATAGAAAACATCTGAGTGTCATAATAGTCTCTAGGGTGGTCGCTACCGCCCTCTGGTGGCAGGTGGAAGAATGACAATGTTGCTACATTTATCCACAGTGAGGTGAGGGACTGATCAACAACTACAGGAAGCATTTGGTGGCAGTCGTTGTAGCTAAAGGTGGTACAACCAGGTATTGAGTGTAAGGGGGAAATTACTTTCTCACACAGAGGAATTGGGTGTTGCATAACTTTGTTAATTAAATAAATAAAATAAGTATCATTTTTTTCTCATTTTAGTTCCCTTTATCTGATAGGTTTTGGTTGAAGATCTGATCATATTTAGTGTAGAACATATGCAAAAATAGAGAAAATCAGAAAGGGAGCAAATATTTTTTCCTGGCACTGTATGTAACAGAAAATATTTGTTTTGGGAATTTTCTAAATACTTTCAATATTGTTCATTTCCATGTTGGCTCTGTGCCTGGAAATGCCCTCGTCTCGAGCAGAGGATATTAACAGGAAAATGATCTTATGTTGTTTCTTGCGATAAAGAATATTTCTCTCCAAACTGTGATTCCTAAAAGATGTGTCAGGAGATTTGGCCAAGTCCTCCAGATTTGTGTAAAATCCAAAAATGAATCAGGAATGAACATGGTCAGCTACACCATAAGGACCTCTTCTTTATGTCCTCATTACATGTAGTCGAAGAATGTCTATTATATTGACAAGATATTCAAGTGACCGCTCTAACAATGGAAATGCATATCATCAAATCTGGAATGCAGGTTGGTGGAAGCGAGCCCAGATGGAACCATTCTTGCCAATGAGAGGGCAGATACGCATGTGAACAACAGCCCATAGAGATAGAGGACTGATCTTTATATCTGTGCCATTATAGCATCTGTGACAGTAGAGTTGAGAGAGCCTCAATGGCGCTTAGGCTATCTCAATTTTAAAGTAGTCCCGTTACTTCTTCTTCATTGGCTGATTGCTCCTAACTCATAGGAATCCCCACCCAGTTGACTACTATAAAATGGTGAAATCCCTCAATGGCAATGTCCATGATGAGTCTTCTACGGAGCTCCATGACAACAGGTGCAACTCTGATATAAAGTTGCTTTTTTTCAAATTCCATGTGTGTCCACTTATATCAGTGCTTTTGTAACAACTTAGCCCTTACAAAACGTATATTAGATCAAATAAGCTTCATGTAGCAAATGAACAATTCAATGTTTTGTTGAGCAAATTTGACACTCTCTCAAATTAGTCTGCTTATTTTTGTGGACAGATTTTGGGTGGAGTAAAACCTCTCATTTTGCTTCTTCCTCTCTGATATAGTGCATCAAGACCCCTCATGGTCTGTAAAGTTCTCTACTTTTGATAGATTTAGACAAACAATATTGGAATCACCATGGTCACAACCATAACCTATCAACTCAATCTGCCTGATAGAATATGAATTTTGGTTCCACTGGGGGAAAACAAAATTGCTACAGTTTATACTTCATACTGAATGAAGAAGAAAAATATATTTTTTGTTAACTCTGTAAAAACATCAACTAGAGATTTTGGTCTAAAGTCAATTACATCAGAGTGCTTAAATTTCTAATGAAATATATTTTTTTCATTGTTTGCATTGAACTTTTTTTTTGTATTTTTGTAGGCAAAATATGTCTGTTTTGAGTGTCTGTTAACTCTGTCAGTGGCTTGTCAACTCCGTCACTGATGGCTAACCCCCTAAAGATCGATTCTTTTTCCCGTTAATTCTATGAAAACATATTTTACTCACTGTTCTGCAACAGATGTTTGAAGGATTGAAGGATTTTCTGTGCGAGACCTAAAGGATAATGTTTGTTTTCTACATTTGGATTTGTGTTTTAATTGTAGAAAAACATGCCAAATTGCTATTGAAATTAGAAATGGAGTCATGGTGCTATAAAACAAGGCAAAAATAAGTTTGGAGATTTGTATTACATATTTGAATAATCTAATGTTAGAATTACACAATCAAAGCCAATAAATACCTGTTGGACAATAAACAGTTGTTGGACAATAATTGTAAAAATGAAATCTCTTATTGTGTCTGACAGAGTTGACAGAAATCCAGTTAACACAATATGAGGATGTTCCTTTACATGGTGTGATAGGAGGATGTTCCTTTACATGGTGTGATAGGAGGATGTTCCTTTACATGGTGCGATAGGATGTTCCTTTACATGGTGCGATAGGAGGATGTTCCTTTACATGGTGTGATAGGAGGATGTTCCTTTACATGGTGTGATAGGATGTTCCTTTACATGGTGCGATAGGAGGATGTTCCTTTACATGGTGTGATAGGAGGATGTTCCTTTACATGGTGTGATAGGATGTTCCTTTACATGGTGCGATAGGAGGATGTTCCTTTACATGGTGCGATAGGAGGATGTTCCTTTACATGGTGCGATAGGAGGATGTTCCTTTACATGGTGTGATAGGAGGATGTTCCTTTACATGGTGTGATAGGAGGATGTTCCTTTACATGGTGCGATAGGATGTTCCTTTACATGGTGCGATAGGAGGATGTTCCTTTACATGGTGTGATAGGAGGATGTTCCTTTACATGGTGTGATAGGATGTTCCTTTACATGGTGCGATAGGAGGATGTTCCTTTACATGGTGTGATAGGAGGATGTTCCTTTACATGGTGTGATAGGAGGATGTTCCTTTACATGGTGCGATAGGAGGATGTTCCTTTACATGGTGCGATAGGAGGATGTTCCTTTACATGGTGATAGGAGGATGTTCCTTTACATGGTGTGATAGGAGGATGTTCCTTTACATGGTGTGATAGGAGGATGTTCCTTTACATGGTGCGATAGGATGTTCCTTTACATGGTGCGATAGGAGGATGTTCCTTTACATGGTGGGATAGGAGGATGTTCCTTTACATGGTGTGATAGGAGGATGTTCCTTTACATGGTGCGATAGGAGGATGTTCCTTTACATGGTGTGATAGGAGGATGTTCCTTTACATGGTGTGATAGGAGGATGTTCCTTTGCATGGTGTGATAGGAGGATGTTCCTTTACATGGTGTGATAGGAGGATGTTCCTTTACATGGTGTGATAGGAGGATGTTCCTTTACATGGTGTGATAGGAGGATGTTCCTTTACATGGTGCGATAGGAGGATGTTCCTTTACATGGTGTGATGTTCCTTTAGGTGCGAGGAGGATGTTCCTTTACATGGTGCGGTGTGATAGGAGGATGTTCCTTTACATGGTGCGATAGGAGGATGTTCCTTTACATGGTGCGATAGGAGGATGTTCCTTTACATGGTGCGATAGGAGGATGTTCCTTTACATGGTGCGATAGGATGTTCCTTTACATGGTGCGATAGGATGTTCCTTTACATGGTGCGATAGGATGTTCCTTTACATGGTGTGATAGGAGGATGTTCCTTTACATGGTGCGATAGGAGGATGTTCCTTTACATGGTGTGATAGGATGTTCCTTTACATGGTGCGATAGGAGGATGTTCCTTTACATGGTGTGATAGGAGGATGTTCCTTTACATGGTGCGATAGGAGGATGTTCCTTTACATGGTGCGATAGGAGGATGTTCCTTTACATGGTGCGATAGGATGTTCCTTTACATGGTGTGATAGGAGGATGTTCCTTTACATGGTGTGATAGGAGGATGTTCCTTTACATGGTGTGATAGGAGGATGTTCCTTTACATGGTGCGATAGGATGTTCCTTTACATGGTGCGATAGGAGGATGTTCCTTTACATGGTGTGATAGGAGGATGTTCCTTTACATGGTGTGATAGGATGTTCCTTTACATGGTGCGATAGGAGGATGTTCCTTTACATGGTGTGATAGGGGGATGTTCCTTTACATGGTGTGATAGGATGTTCCTTTACATGGTGCGATAGGAGGATGTTCCTTTACATGGTGCGATAGGAGGATGTTCCTTTACATGGTGCGATAGGAGGATGTTCCTTTACATGGTGTGATAGGAGGATGTTCCTTTACATGGTGTGATAGGAGGATGTTCCTTTACATGGTGCGATAGGAGGATGTTCCTTTACATGGTGCGATAGGAGGATGTTCCTTTACATGGTGTGATAGGAGGATGTTCCTTTACATGGTGCGATAGGAGGATGTTCCTTTACATGGTGCGATAGGATGTTCCTTTACATGGTGCGATAGGATGTTCCTTTACATGGTGTGATAGGAGGATGTTCCTTTACATGGTGTGATAGGGGGATGTTCCTTTACATGGTGTGATAGGAGGATGTTCCTTTACATGGTGTGATAGGAGGATGTTCCTTTACATGGTGCGATAGGAGGATGTTCCTTTACATGGTGGATTGGAGGATGTTCCTTTACATGGTGCGATAGGAGGATGTTCCTTTACATGGTGCGATAGGAGGATGTTCCTTTACATGGTGCGATAGGAGGATGTTCCTTTACATGGTGCGATAGGAGGATGTTCCTTTACATGGTGCGATAGGAGGATGTTCCTTTACATGGTGCGATAGGAGGATGTTCCTTTACATGGTGCGATAGGAGGATGTTCCTTTACATGGTGCGATAGGATGTTCCTTTACATGGTGCGATAGGATGTTCCTTTACATGGTGCGATAGGATGTTCCTTTACATGGTGTGATAGGAGGATGTTCCTTTACATGGTGTGATAGGAGGATGTTCCTTTACATGGTGCGATAGGAGGATGTTCCTTTACATGGTGTGATAGGAGGATGTTCCTTTACATGGTGCGATAGGAGGATGTTCCTTTACATGGTGCGATAGGAGGATGTTCCTTTACATGGTGTGATAGGAGGATGTTCCTTTACATGGTGTGATAGGAGGATGTTCCTTTACATGGTGTGATAGGAGGATGTTCCTTTACATGGTGCGATAGGATGTTCCTTTACATGGTGCGATAGGATGTTCCTTTACATGGTGTGATAGGAGGATGTTCCTTTACATGGTGTGATAGGAGGATGTTCCTTTACATGGTGTGATAGGATGTTCCTTTACATGGTGTGATAGGAGGATGTTCCTTTACATGGTGCGATAGGAGGATGTTCCTTTACATGGTGTGATAGGAGGATGTTCCTTTACATGGTGTGATAGGAGGATGTTCCTTTATATGGTGTGATAGGAGGATGTTCCTTTATATGGTAGGATAGCTGAGACTTTGCTCTGTCAACAACATATATTTAAAATGTTGTTAATATTAAGAAAAATATTTGTCAAAAGAAGTTGAGATTGTCCCATCTTTCAAAAACTCACTTTTTCCTGTCTCTGCCGTGTAATTAGATAGCAGTGTTGGCTCAGTGACTGATGGAACTATCACACTGAGTTACTGAGCAGTCTAATGGAACTATCACACTGAGTCACTGAGCAGTCTGTAATGGAACTATCACACTGAGCAGTCTAATGGAACTATCACACTGAGTCACTGAGCAGTCTATTGGAACTATCACACTGAGTCACTG